>NC_061119.1:187508148-187808148 GCF_002878395.1 Capsicum annuum
TGGTGAGTCCTCATGTTCCGAGGACATGATGTCTGCTGTTGGTTTCACAAAATTGTTTACATTTGATAACTGAGTATGAGTCAGTTGGGGCATGTTTCAATGGCTTGCTGGTTTTATTGATTTTCTTAGAGGCTTGTCAGACTAGTATAGATGTTGGGAGTTGACTAATAAGTCGTATTTTGTTATTTTTCTGAAATTCTTTTATTCTTGGATGATGATTACTCTATTTATATTTGAGGGTTATTTATGGAAACGCTATTGATTTGTGTTGAGCTGAATGAAAAATGGCTCAAAGGGTTAGCTTGGGGCTACTCGTAGCCTCAAGCACCGTGTGACGCTTTCGGATCCGTTTTCCAGGGCGTTACAGTGCAACTTTAATTTTTTGTGAAATTTTTCCGATCAGGACCACTGGCGCGACGCGCCACTATCGTGCCAAGCCATTGAAAAATGATGATTGGGAAAATGCATGGAGGCGCGATATGGTGGTATCGCATTGCTACTTTGTTTGTGATCTGAAAGTGCACTGCGACGCGGTGGAATCGCGTTGGTACACTGGAAATTGACAATTTGAACTAGGTCTATGGCGCGATGGGCCAATATTATTGAGAAACACTGAAAAATGACAATTGTTATTTTAACACACTCCACGATGCGCTACTGGCCTGAATAACGATGTTTAACGACAGAAACTTAAAATAGCCATAACTTCTTACCCGATTGTCGGATTTAGGCAAATTTTATATCGTTTGAAAGCTAATTGAATTTTCTACGTAATAGAAGGATCTAATCTGAAAACTACTGAGTATTTCATAAATTTTATTTTTAATAACCCATGTACTAAGGGTTAATCTAGGCTAGGAAAATACGGAGTATTACAATATCTCGCCCTTGGAAACATTCATCCTCAAATGTGGCTAGCTAAGATGAGAGAATAATGGCAGAATAAATTTTATGTACTGAACTAGACATGCACAAATAATGCATGATTATGTGACTAATCTGATAGACTAAACTTACATTTTGGTTGTAAGATCCTGCAAAGTTCCCTCGTTGTCCAGGCCTTAGAGCGTGTCAAGTGAAGTGTAATTCTAGCCCTAAAATATTGATTGGTGTTTAAACCATATAGAATTTTCTTAAATTTGACTTTTTTTCATGTAGAGAATTGAATTAGCTTTTCAATGATACCAATTTCGTCCAAATCCGCTATCGGGGTGAGAAGGTATGGCCGTTTTACTAAAAGTTGTCGGAACCGCCCAGGTGCGACGGATGATCCGACGGACCGTCGAGTCTACGATGGACCATCGCTCGGCCCATCTCAACCAAGGTAGTAACCCCTTTTTCTAGCCCAAGTGTAATGACCAAAATGACAGACCGTCAAGGATGCGATGGACCGTCGCTGGGACCATCGCGTTAAGGCTGTCTGGCCTTACCCCGACAATCATAAAATGGACAACTCGACATTCTGATGGACTGTCGCTCTGATCATCACATCGAGGCAGTGTGTCCTATTCCTGGCCAACGTGCGACGGACGACCCGACGGACCGTCAGACTTGTGACAGACCATCGCAGCCCCTGTTCAGTGTTTTAACTCATTTTAACAAGGGGATATTCGGTCTTTTCCTATTTAAACCTCATATATATTCTAAACGAACTTGATAGCCTTATTATCTCCCAAAATATTCAAAGGCTAGGGTTTCTCCCTCAAGAGCAAATCTAAAAGCCTTCTCCAAGAAATTAAAGAACTCACCATGGATTCTACAAATTGAGTTGAGATTTGAGTTCCCCAAGTTCAAAGGTTGCAAGAACTCTCTCTCAAGAGTAATAAGAAGAGTTTAGAGCAAGCTCATCCATCCAATTTAATAATCTAAGGTATGTGGGGTTTTCAACAAGGGTAATCCATTCTCCCTTGTGCCCAAAGACTTATTTAATCTATAATTTTATGCAATCTATGAGATTTTACATGAATTTGAATTAGGGTTTTTCACCCATTATTATTGATTGCAATATTTTGATGTTTCCCATGAATTGAGAGTCTAATGGCATGATGTTCACATATTTTCTCGATAAATTGCAGTTGGGTCTATACCCCATGATTTTAATCCTTGAGAACTTAATAGTTGAAATATTTGAGCTATTGAATCATATGAGTATGTTGATATTTTGACATAAATTGCAAAAATTTCTAGATTTCTAAATGAGTTATAAATCGATATGCTATCTATTATGCTTTTGATGAGTTTTAACTTGAAATTGAATTGTGGGTTATTGAGCCCTACTTGAGACTTGCGATTTTATGAACTTTTGTGCTATAAGAACCCATGATTTGGGTATTTTGAGATTATTATGAAAATTTTTGACCTAATGGTAATTGAGATTTGAAATCCTCTCTACTACATAAGATTACAGATTTGATTATTGGGTTCTTATTGAACCATGAGATTACTCTAAAGTGGATTTTCATGAGATGAGCGAGACAAACTAAAGGAAGTAGTATTTAGCACCGAGCGGGTAAGTTACTATAGTTTCTTACCCCAAAACTACGTGCCATCGTAGGTTGGGCCGAAGGCCGAGTTGATATTGGGCCCGAGGCCAAGTTTGTTTAGTGATCACTGAACCTAGGTTATACTCCCTGGAAAGAGTATGACGCCTCTCCCCAACGTGAGGTCTCTTCCTTAGGAGGACAAAACATTGGACTCCATGTTGCTCGCATGGTTAATGACGGTTAAGAGAAACACCCTTAAAACTAAAGCTTTAAGATAAATTATTTCCTTCAGACTAAAGTATTTTCCCTTAATATGACTATTTTCCCTAAAGTGAATGAAATGCTTTCAAGTATGTTTCAAAGTTATATGCTTCTGAATTTCAAGTACTTGAGTTCAAAGGAGTTATGAGTTCTTGAGCATTAAAGAAGTTTTACTCTCTATGAGACATGAATGACTTGAAAGTATTATTTAAAATTTCCTTTAGCCTATGGGTAATGAGAATAAGAAAAGATTATCAATTTAAAAGTTAAACTATGATGACTCACGAGATTTGTGCTACATGCTCCATGTTACATGATTCATGAGCTTTACATTTTATACTTATTCAAGCCACGTGAGTCCTTACTTATTGCATGCGTGATTTGCTTACAGAGTATTAATGTTTTTTTTATGTAAATGCATTCACCACACATACTCGGTACATTCCCAAATATTTATCCATATATATGTGTATGTGCTACATTATCTTATAATGTTGGTTCAGGTGCTCAGTCCCAGCCTCGTCAGTGACTTTCAAGTACCTCTTTATACATTCCTATAGTGGTGAGTCCTCATTATTCGAGGACCTATCTCCAGATATTTCAAAATTTGAGAGACTATGATATTACTTTCAGTTTATTTCGAGCTAGTTGGGGACCTGTCCTAATGGCTCTCTAGTTCATGGATTAGTAGAGGGTTACTAGTTATCAGATTATGCTTATGTGGAGAGTTCTAGTATTGTGGTTATTTGGACTGAGCATTTTCTCCGTATTTCCCTTCATATGATATGACTATGCTAGTGTTTGAATTATTTCATCTTGAATTGAGTGTTATTAGTAGAAACATGCTCAAAGGGTTAGCTTGGGCTACTTGTAGCCTTAAGCACCGCGTGATGTCCCGGGAGGCGATTTCAGGTCGTTACAAAATTTGTATCAAAGAGTAAGGTTTAAGGAGTCCTAGGGAGTTTGACAAGCTGCGTTAAGTAGAGTCTTGATCATCGGTGTGTAGTGCGCCACATCTATGAGCAAGAGGCTATAAGACATTTTAGGAAAAAGTTGTTTCTTCTTTCAAATTCTATCGTGCCTACAGTTGTCCCTCTCACCTAATAATTTGTGCTCTTTTATTTCAAAAAATGCCTCTCCGAAGAGCGAATTCCCAAAGGAACAATGATGAACAACCCCCACCTGTTGATCTTTTGAATGAGATCGTATCTCATGCTGAGTTTTGGGTGGCCTTTTAGGCGTTAGCCCAAACAATCACCATTAATGTTTAGGCCAATAACCAAGATGTAGTTGCTAATCAGCAGGGAGGTGATATAGCTATGGCTATGATTCGTGATTTTATGCGGATGAATCCGCTAGAGTTTTATGGGTCTAAGGAAGATGAGGACCCACAGTTGTACCTTGAGGATGTGAGAAAGATCATGTAGGTGGTGCATGTTTTTGAGGAAGAAAGTGTTGAGTTGGCATCCTACAGGCTAAAGGACATTGGTTATGACTGGGTTGTATCATGGAGGAAGGGTAGAGGTGATAATGCTACTCCTATGACTTAGCAAATGTTCCAAGATGCATTCTTAGACAATTTTTTTCCGCTTGAGATGTGGGAGGCAAAGATTGAGGAGTTTATGAACTTGAGGTAGGGCTCTTTGACTGTTAAGGAGTACCGCTTGAAGTTCAACTAGTTGGCCAAGTATGCTCCTGATTTACTTTCTAACATCTGGGCTAGTATGATCAAGTTTGTGATTGGTGTTTTTGGGTTGGTACTGAAGAAGTGTAGGACTGCAATGCTGCATAGGGATATGGATCTATCTAGGTTGATGATTCATGCCCAAAAAATAGAGGTGGATAAGGTTAGGGAGAGAGATAGAGTGAGGGGTAACAAAAGGGCTAGATCTAAGAAGTATGAGTTTAGTCAGCCCAGGTTCCATGGAGGGAACCACCCTCAGTTTTAGAGACTTCTGTCTATTCCAGCGCCTTCATCAGCTAGTGTTCCTGCGCCTAGAGGCAGGCAGGTGCAAGGGGGCAATTCTTTTATGTCTAGGTCACAGAACAGTATTGGTAATAGGCCACGTTATCCTTCTTGTGCTAAGTGTGGTAGGGATTATCCCAGTGAGTGTTCCATAGATTTGAGGGGCAGTTTTAGTTGTGGCAAGCAGGGCCATAGTCTTATAGATTGTCCTCATGCTAGACAGGGGAACAGAGATGCCCAACCTCAGGCACAGGCTACTAGTGCACTAACTTCTGTACCCTATCCCGCCCCTGCTCAGGGCGCTTCATCTAGCACTACTGGCGGTCAGTGCCAGAATAGATTCTATGCCTTACCATTCCATCATGAGCAGGAGACATCTCCCGATATTATTACTGGTATGCTCCGTGTCTTTTGTTTTGATATCTATGTGTTGTTGGACCCTAGGTCAAGTCTCTCTTATGTGACCCCACTTGTAGTTGGGAATTTCAAAATGAGTCCCAAAAAGATTTCTGAGCCTTTCCTAGTTTCTACACTAGTACGGGAGTCAGTTGTTGCTAAACAAGTGTATAGAGATTGTCCTGTTACTGTTCTCCATGGAGTCATACTTGCAGATTTGATAGAGTTAATCATGGTGGATTTTGACCTTATTCTTGGTATGGATTGGCTTCATTCTTGTTAATTGTCTATAGACTGTCGTACCCGTGTGGTCAAGTTTCAGTTTCCTGATGAACCATCTTTTAAGTGGTCCAGGAGTTCGGTATCTCCCAAGAGTCATTTTATCTCCTACCTCAAAGCCAAAAATCTAATATATAAGGGTTGCATCTATCACTTAGTTTGAGTCAAAGACACTAAATTTGAGGCTCCAACTATTCAATCAGTCGATATTGTTAATGAGTTTCTAGATTTTTTTTGGAAGAACTCCCAGGGGTACCTCCCGATAGAGAGGTAGAATTCGGGATTGATTTTTTTCTCGACACTCATCCTATTTCTATTCCGTCGTACCATATGGCACCTGCAGTGCTTAAGGAGTTGAAAGAGAAACTCAAAGATCTTTTAGACAAAGGTTTCATTAGACCCAGTATTTTTCTTGGGGCACACCTATCTTTTTCGTGCGAAAGAAAGATGGTTCTTTGCATATGTGCATTGACTGCCGTCAGCTTAACAAGGTTACTATCAAGAACAAGTATCCTCTTTCGAGAATTGATGACCTATTTGATCAGTTGCAAGGTGTAAGTTATTTCTCCAAGATAGATCTTAGATCCAGCTATCATCAACTTAAAGTGAGGGAATGTGATATTCCAAAGACTGCCTTTTGAACCCGCTATGGTCACTTTTAGTTTCTAGTCATGTCTTTCAGGCTAACTAATTCCCCAGTAGCTTTTATGGACCTCATAACTCAAGTGTTCAAGCAATATCTTGAAATGTTTTCCATAGTGTTCATAGATGACATCCTTTTATACTCCCGTAATGAGAGTGACCACGTGGATCACCTTGGAATTATCTTGAAAACTCTTAGAGACCACCAATTGTTTGCCAAATCTAGTAAGTGTGAATTTTGGCTAAGGTTTGTAGCCTTTCTGGGTCATGTTCTTTCAGCCGAAGGTATTAGAGTTGATCCCTAAAAGACAAAACCTATAATAAATTGTCCTAAACTTATCTCTCCATCTGATATTAGAAGTTTCTTCAGTATAGGGGGCTACTACCACCATTTTTTTGAAGTTTTATCTTCTATTGCATCTCCTATGACCCGATTGACCCAAAAGAAAGTTAATTTCCAGTGGTCAGATTCAAGAATTTTCAGGAGTTGAAGACTCGACTTACTTCAATTTCTGTGTTGACCTTGCCTGATGGTACAGATGGTTTTGTGATGTATTGTGATACCTCTAGAGATATTTTAGGTTATGTGTTGATGCAAAAAGGTAAGGTTATAGACTATGCCTCTAGACAGTTGAAGCCGCAAGAAAAAAAGTTCCCAACCCATGATCTTGAGTTAGCTGCTGCGGACTTTTCTTTGAAAATCTGGAGACACTATCTTTATGGTGTTCATATTGATGTGTTACTAATCATAAGATATTGCGGTATGTGTTTACTCAAAAGGAGTTGAATCTTAGATAGAGGAGGTGGTTAGAGTTATTGAAAACTATGATATAAGTGTGCTGTATCACCCTGGCAAGGCTAATGTAATGGCGGATGCCCTTAGTAGCTTGTCTATAGGTAGTGTTGCTTATGTAGAGGAAGGTAAGAAAAGGTTAGCCTGTGATGTGAATTTTCTAGCTAGATTGGGTGTTAGGTTGCTTGATTCAGCTGAGGGAATTACTTTGATGCAGAGTAGTTCCGAATCCTCTTTAGTTTTGGAAGTGAAGGAGAAGCAAGATAAGGATCCTAGTTTGGTCAGACTGAAGGAGTCAGTTCACGACCAAAAGGTAGTGTTTTTCTCCTAAGGGGTATATGGCGTGTTGAGAGTGCAAGGTAGATTGTGTGTTCTATGTGTTGATGATCTGAGGCAGAGGATTATGGCTGAAGCCCATGACGCATAGTACTTTATTCATCTCGGCACTACCAAGATGTACCGCGACTTGCGGGAAATATATTGGTGGAATGGTATGAAGAAGGATATACCGAGTTCGTAGCAAAGTGTGCAACGTGCCAACAGGTCAAGGTAGATCACCAAAGCCCTAGTGGTGTGATGCAAGAGTTTGGTATACCCAGTTGGAAGTGGGAAGTGGTGAATATGGACTTCGTGATTGGGTTGCCTCTTTTGCGTCGTCATCATGATTTGATTTGGGTTGTTATGGATAGGCTGACTAAGTTCGCATATTTCTTACCCGTACATATATCTTATGCATCTGAGGATTATGCTAGATTGTATATCCGGGAGTTAGTCAGGCTGCATGGAGTTCCCTCGTCCATCATTTTGGATAGGGGTACTCAATTTATTTCTCAGTTTTGGAGGGCATTTCAGCAGGGTCTTGGTACCCAAGTTCTTTTGAATTCCGCTTTTCACCCACAGACTGATGGTCAGGCTGAGAGGACCATTCAGACCCTAGAAGATATGTTGAGGGCGTGTACACTTGATTTCAAAGGTAGTTGGGATGAGCATTTCCCATTGATAGAGTTCGCCTATAATAATAGTTACCATGCTAGAATCGGGATGGCACCATTTGAGGCCTAGTATGGTAGAAGATGTAGATCACCTATAGGTTGGTTTGAAGTGGGTGAAGCTACCGTGATTGGGACTGATGCAGTCTTTGAAGGCTCAGAGAAAGTTAAATTTATTAGAGGAAGGTTGAAGACAGCTCAGAGTCGTCAAAAGTCATATACTGATCTAAGGAAAAGAGATCTTGAGTTTGAAGTCAATGATTTGGTGTACTTGAAGATTTCCCCCATGAAAGGGGTGAAAAGGTTTGGTAAAAAGGGGAAGCTTAGTCCCCGTTATGTTGGTACGTATAGAGTTTTGAGCCATGTTGGCAAAGTAGCATAAAAGGTTGAGTTACCTGCGGAGTTGTCAGCCGTTCATCCTATTTTTCATGTCTCTAGGCTTAAAAAACATATTGGTGATTCCATTGTGGTAGATCCTTTAGAGAGTGCCAATATTGAAACAGTCTTTCATTCTATGAGGTTTTCATTGAGATCCTAGATTTTTAGCCCGTAGACTGAGGAACAAAGAGGTTCCCTTGGTCAAAGTGTTGTGGCGGAACCAGTCAGTTGAGGGTGCTACTTGGGAAGCAGAAGCATACATACAAGCCAAATACTGGCACCTCATTTTTGTGAGTTTAAATCAATCCGAACGTATTGTTCTAATTCAGCCCTTCTAATTTAAAGTTCAGCTACATATCTATTCTTGCCTGAGTTCTTGAAAATTTTGAGGTATTCAAGAGTTTAGAGAGATTTTGAGCTGTTTAGAAAATTACTTCAGCTATGTGCACTCTATTTTTCCTGTGTTCCTAGTCTAACTAGCAAAATTCAAGGACGAATGTTTCCAAGGGGAGATATTGTAAGACCCTGCAAAGTTCCCTCATAGTCCAGGCCTTAGAGCATGTCATGTGAAATATAATTTCGGCCCTAAAAGATTGAGAAGTGACCTCCCCAGTGATTGGTGTTTAGACCATATAGAATTTTATTAAATTTGACTTTTTTCATGTAGATAATTGAATTAGCTTTCCAACGATACCACTTTCATCAAAATCTAATATTTGGGTGAGAAGTTATGGTCATTTTACCGAGAGTTATCAGAACCGCCCAGGTGCGATGAATGATCTGACGAACCGTTGAGTCTGCGACGACCTGTCGCTCGTCCCGTTGCAACCAAGGTAGTAACCCCCATTTCTGGCGCAAGTGTGATGACCAAAATAAAAGACTAACAAGGATGCGACGGACCATCGCTGGTACCGTTGCGTTGAGGCAGTGTGGCCTCACCCTAGCCATCGTGCGATGGACGATCCAAAGGACCATCAGAATTGTAATGGACCGTCACTCTGACCGTCGTATCAAGGAAGTATTTTTCATTCCTGGCCAACGTACGACGGACGACCCGACGAACCGTCAGACTTGCGATGGACCATCATTCGACCATCGCAGCCCCCGTTTAGTGTTTTAACTTGTTTTAACAAGGGGATTTTGGGTCTTTCCCCTTTTAACCCTCAAATATAATCCAAACGAACTTGATAGCCTCATTATCTCCCAAGACATCCAAAGGCTAGGGTTTCTTCCTCAAGAGAAAACTAATACCCTTCTCCAAGAAATTCAAGAACTCACCATGGATTCTACAAATTGAGTTGAGATTTGAGTTCCCCAAGTTCAAAGGTTGAAAGAACTCTCTGTCAAGAGTAATAAGAAGAGTTTAGAGCAAGCTCATCCATCCAATTTCATAATCTAAGGTATGTGGGGTTTTGAACAAGGATAATCCTTTCACCCTTGTTCCCAAAGACTTATTTAAACTATAATTTTCTACAATTTACGAGATTTTACATGAATTTGAATTAGTGTTTTTCTCCCATTATTATTGATTGCAACATTTTGATTTTTCCCATGAATTGAGTGTGTAATGACATGATTTTCATATGTTTTCTTGAGAAATTGTAGTTGAGTCTATACCCCATGATTTTAATCCTTGAGAACTTAATAGTTGAAATGTTTGAGCTATTGAAGCATATGAGTATGTTGATATTTTGAGATAAATTGCGGAAATTTCCAGATTTCTACATGAGTTATGAATCGATATGCTATCTATTATGCTTTTGATGAGTTTTAACTTGAAATTGAAATGTGGGTTATTGAGCCCTACTTGAGACTTGCGATTTTATAAACTTTTGTGCTATAAGCACCCATGATTTGGGTATTCTGAGATTATTGCGAAATGTTTTGACCTAACGGTAATTGAGCTTTGAAATCCACTCTACTATATGAGATTACAGATTTGATTATTGGGTTCTTATTGAACCATGAGATTACTCTAAAGTGGATTTTCATGAGATGAGCGAGATAAACTAAAGGAAGTAGTATTTAGCACCGAACGGGTAAGTTACTATGGTTTCTTACTTCAAAACTACGTGCCACTGTAGGTTCGGCATGAGGCTGAGTTTATGATTATAATTGGGCCTAAGGCCGATTTGATATTGGGCCCGAGGCTGAGTTTGTTTAGTGATCATTGGACCTAGGTTATACTCCCTGGCAAGAGTATGACGTCTCTCCCCAACATGAGATCTCTTCCTTAGGAAGACAAAACATTGGACTCCATATAGCTAGCATGGTTTATGTCGGTTAAGAAAAACTCCCTTAAAACTAAAGCTTTGAGATAAATTATTTCCTCAAGATTAAAGTATTTTCTCTTGATATGAGTACTTTCCCTAAAGTGAATGAAATGCCTTCAAGTATGTTTTGAAGTTATATGCTTCTGAATTTCAAGTACTTGAGTTCAAATGAGTTATGAGTTCTTGAGCATTAAAGAAGTTTTATGCTCCATAAGACATGTGAATGAGCTGAAAGTATTGTTTAAAGTTTCCTTTAGCGTATGGGTAATGAGAATAAGAGAAGATTACAGATTTCAAAGTTAAACTATGATGACTCACGAGGTTTATGCTACATGCTCTGTTTTACATGATTCATGAGCTTTCCATTTTTTACTTATTCAATCCACGTGAGTCATTACTTATTGCATACATGATTTGCTTAAAGAGGTTTGATGTTGTTTTATATAAATGCATGCACCCCCATGAACTTTTCTTAAAAACATTTCGTAGCCTTCTTTCCACAAGTGTGGCATGCTACACACCCATGAACATGACTCTACTAGATGCGGCTTTCAGACTTCCTAGGACTCTATTGAACCTTAGGCTCTGTTACCAAGTTTGTAACAACCCCAGACAACCCCCTAGTTGTTACACGGTGCTTACGACCCCGAAGTACCACAAGATAACCCATGAATAATGTCTACTGTGAGCACTAATTAATATACTGAAATAAATGCGGAATAAAAGGCTGAAATGCCATAAGGTTCAAACTATCTGAAATACTGATACTGAATAATACAATCTTAATCTGAAATATTATCTGAATCTAGTCTGAAAATCCTTTAATATGATTATCTGAAGGTGGAGTTGATGGGACAATCCCTAACTAACTCCATTTGCTGAACTACTGCTAAGATGAAGTACTGAAATAAAAGCATATCCTTGATAGATGAGGACTCACTACAAAATCTGCTACTGTTGGCTGAATATGGCTAAGCATGGTCAGGACCCTGAGTGTCCAAACCTATGATATGAAATATCAAAGTGCAGGAAACGAGTATGTGATCAGTGCGTAGGAATGTACTGGTATGGTAAATGAGTTTAGGCTAAATGCATGGGCTTATATGCATGAATAATAACTAACTGAATAATATACAAGAGCTGTATTAGCATATATAGAGGATCTATAACTATTGAACATACTGTGCATACTGTAATTGATATACTAGAACTGAATTTGATAACTGATAACCAAATATAATGATAATCTGAGATCACTGATAATCTAAATTACTGATAACTAAGTGACTATATCTAACAGTCCTGATTCTGTAGAACTAAACTTAGTTCTCTTTTGAAGACTAATACTGAAACTGAAATTGTGAAAGGTAATCATCTAATCGACTTGCCCCAGATGAGAGAAGATAACTGAGCTGGGATCCAATCTGTAACCCCAATTGGAAGGGTGTTAGTACCGTGCCACGGGTAAAGACAAGTAAAAGAGTAACCCTTTACTGGCAGGTTCTCTAAATGAGAACGGTGGTACCCTCTACTGGCAGGTAGAGCACCTCATCAACCCTCAACTAGAAGGTTTGATGTCTCAACCTACGCTGGCTATGTAGTTCTGGAATGCAAGGATTGCTTCTAAGGATCACACCCTCTATTGGCAGGTGAGACCCTATTCTTGGGTTCACTCGGTGCTGAATCCTACTCCCAACTAAAAGACATTGAAATGTTATACAGGAATGAACTGGACTGAAATCACTGAGTTTCATAAGAAAGATTGTTTTGAACGTCAATGCTCTGAATAGGGAGTACAACTATTGGGTTGCCTATGCATTTCTTGAGCAAAGAGACATGGAAGACTGGATGAACTGAGGCTAAATCTGAAGGAAATTTGAGCTCATAAGTTACCTTACCGAAGGGACTGAGAATCCTGAAGGGACCGATATAGCGGGGACTGAGTTTCCCTTACTTGCCGAACCTCTTCACTCCCTTCATGGGAGAGATTGTGAGGTAGACATAGTCATTGAACTCAAACTAAAGATCCTTTGTTCGAACATATGCAGAAGACTTCTGTCGGCTCTGAGCGGCCCGAACTCTCTCTCAGATCAACTGAACTTTCTCTAAGGCATCGAATACCAAGTCAGAACCTATAACTGAGACCTCATGGACTTTGAACAAACCAATTGGAGATCTATATCTCCTACCATAGAGAGCCTCAAATAGAGCCATCTGAATAGTGGAATGATAGCTATTGTTGTATGCAAACTCAATCAAAGGCAAGTGGTCATCCCAACTTCCCTTGAAATCAATTGCACATGCCCTTAGCATATCTTCAAAAGTCTGACTGGTCCTTTCTGCTTGACCATCTGTCTGAGGATGAAATGCTATACAAATATGAACTTGGGTACTAAGACTTTTTTGGAATGCTTTCTAGAAGTAAGAGGTGAACTAGGTACCTCTGTCTCAAATAATAGATAGTGGAATACTGTGTAATCTAACCAACTCCATGATATAGAGTTTTGCATAATCCTCGATTGAATAAAAAGTACGAACACGAAGAAAATTAGATGACTTGGTCATTTTATCTACAATGAACCAAACTGAATCATGCTGATGATGAGTTCTAGGTAAACCTGTCACGGAGTCCATGTTCACTTCTTTCTACTTCCAAGTAGGAATGGTGAACTCCTACATTGAACCACTACATTTCTGATGCTCTATCTTAACCTACTGACATATAGAGCACTTAGACATAAACTCTAAAATGCTTCATCCGACTCCACCAATAGATCTCTCATAAGTCGCGGTATATCTTAGTGGCCCCTGGATGAATAGAGTATCGTGTACCATGCACTTCTACAAGAATTTACTGCCTCAAGACATCTACACCTGGAATGCACAAATGACCTTGACAACAAAGAACACCATCTCTCCCTTAGGAGAAAACCTCAACTTTCTGATTCTGAACTTACTCTTTTATCTTGATCAGGCTAGGATACCTGTCTTGCTTTTCTTTCACCTCAGAAACTAGATATGACTCTGAACTACTCTGAACACATACACCATCCTCGAAAGTGTCGACTAAGAGAATGCCTACTCTGGCCAGCTGATGGATTTCTTGAGCTATTTTTTTCTTGCTATCCTCAACATGAGAAATACTACCCCTGGAGAGTCTACGGAGAGCGTCGGCCACAACATTGGCCTTGCCTGAATGATAAAGGATGCTCATGGAAAAATCTTTCAAGAGCTCTAAACACCTTCTCTGACGAAGATTGAGATGTTTCTGACAAAAAAGACATACTAGAGTCTCTTATGATCTGTAAAGACATCTATATGAACTCCATAAAGATAATGCCTCCAAATCTTAAAGGCAAATACTACGGTTGCTAACTCAAGATCATTAGTAGGATAATTCTTCTCATGCGGCTTTAGCTGTCTGGAGGCATAGGATATGACCTTACCATGATGCATGAGGGTACAACCTAAACCCACTCTGGATGCATCACAATAGACTATGAAACTGTCTAAGCCATCTTGAAGAGCTAGAACAAGAGCTGAGGTGAGTAGAGTCTTCAATTCTTGAAAACTCTTCTCGCATGAATCTGACCATTGAAAATTAACGTTCTTCTAAGTCAATCTAGACTTAGGAGATTCAATAGAAGAATATCCCTTGACAAACCGTCTGTAATGGCCGACCAACCCAAAGAAACTCCTGATATCTGATGGAGATATAGGGTGAGGCCAGTTTCTTAACGCGTCGGTCTTCTGAGGATCTACACTAATTCCATCATCAAAAATATTATGGCCAAGGAATTCTACTGATCTTAGCCAAAATTTGTACTTACAGAATTTGGCGAATAAATGATGATACCTGAGGGTCTGAAGAACAATTCTGAGATGGTCTGAATAATCACGCTCAGTGCGAGAATAGATAGAATATCATCAATGAAGACTATGAAGAATATTTCCTAGTACTGTTTGAACACCCGGTTCATCAAGTCTATGCAAGCTGTAGGGGCATTGGTAAGACCAAAGGACATGACAAGAAATTCGAAGTAACCATATCATATATGGAAAGCTATCTTTGAGATGTCACATTCTCTAACTCTGAGCTGATGATAGACTTATCTGAGGTCTATCTTAGAGAAGTAACTGGCACCCAGAAGTTGGTCAAACAATTCATCTATTCTAGGAAGTGGATACCTATTCTTGACCATAACTTTGTTGAGCTTATAGTAATTGATACACATCCTGAGAGAACCATCTTCCTTATGCACAATTAAGACTGGTGCATTCCATGGGGATACACTAGGACTGATGAATCCCTTATCTAAGAGATCCTTCAACTGATTTTTTAGTTTCTTAACTTTTGTAGGTGCCATTCTGAATGTTAGAATAGAAATAGGCTAAGTATCTTGGAGAAGGTCTATGCCAAAGTCTATTTCCCTTTCAGGAGGAATGCCAGGAAGATCTTTGGGAAATATATCTGATATTCATTAACTACTAGGACTGATTCAAGACTGGCATGCACAAGATGATGTACACACCCCTTAAAAATTATTTTCCTTGCCCGAATGTAGAAAACAAGATGACCCCTGAACGCTAAGGTACTACCCTTCCACTCTAAGACATGCTCATTCGGGAACTGAAACTAAACTATCCTATTTGTGCAGTGAAATATGGCATAGCAGGAATGAAGTTAATTCATGCCAAAAATGACATCAAAATCAGTCATCTCTAACTCAACTAAATCTACTGACAGGGCTTTCTAAAATATCATAATCGGGTAGTTGCTGTATACCCATCGAGCTATAATAGTTTTACCCACTGGGGTAGATACTGAAAAGGGCTCTGCTAAAATTTTAGGACTAATTCCAAAATTACCTACTATATAAGGAGTAACAAAAGACAAAAATGCACCTAGATCTATCAAAGTGTAAACATGAACATAAAAAATCTGCAACGCAGCAGTAACGACATCAGGTGAATTTTCCAAATCTTGTCGGGTTTGAAGAGCATAGAGTCTATTTAAGCATTGCCTACTAGTAGCACTGAAAGTGGTACCCTGCTGGTTCGAGCAAACGAACTGAGCTGTGGAATGGTTTTGCTGACCCTGAGGACATGGCTGAGGACACTCTCTAATATTGTGGCCTGGCTTTCCACAACCAAAATAGACATCACTACTGGCTCTTCAAACACCATTATGGTTCTTACCATAAGTCTAACATAGGGGATTTGTTTGGGCACTGCTAACACTGCCATGAGATTTAGAGCCTGGTGTTCTATCTCTGTTGCTGTATCTAAATTTTGGCAATAAGGCACTGGCGGAGGAAGGAGCTGGAAAACTGATGGAAGAATAAGATGGAGCTGATGTCTTAGGACAAAACTGTGAATGGTTTCCTCTCTCTGATTTGGGTTGAGACAAACTGTAACTGCCTGACCTTGCTCTCTTGTTTTGTCTCGCCCTAGTTCTACCTTTTGCTCCTCTATTTGTTGAGCATGGTTCATGATCCTGGCTAAAGTCATATCACTGTTCAGAATCGCAGATCTACACTTATTTATGACGCCATCATTCACCCCTGACACGAACTTACGTATCTTAGCCCTATTGTGTACAACCACATGAAGGGCATATCTAGCTAGCTCACTAAATCTAACATAGAATTTTCTAACCATCATATTTCCCTACCTGAGGTTGATGAACTTACGAACTTTGGCCTCTCTCGGCTATTAAGGAAATAATCTGTCTAAGAAAGCAGTGACAAATTCCTCCCACTCAATAGGACCTGCATCATCTACCCTCTCAGACTTCCACTATTTGTACCAAGTATGAGTGACATCCTGTAATTGGTATGCAGCTAACTCATCATTCTGAACAGAAGTAAATCCCATGATATCAATGAACTTCTGGACTTGGTCAATGAATTCCCGAGGGTCTTTATCAAACTTTAACCTGAAGAAAGATAGAGGGTTCGTTCGGGTGAAGTCCTAAATCCTAGCTGCGACTGAGTTGGCCACTGGATTAGTCGGAATAAGTGGTGTCCATTTATTTTGGGTAGACACAGACTGATAAAGTGTGGTGAATGTGGCCATAAAATCCACATGAGAAACATGTTCGCCTAAAGGATCTTCGGGCTAAGAAGCGGGCTGGTTTCTTCTCTTTGGAGGCATATTCTGAAATAAGAGAAGAACATATTTGACTGAGTGTTTAACTTGAGATTATGCTCACTAGCACGACATGAATACCAGAAGAGGGGAAACTGTTGCTAAAACATCTCATAGCCTCTTGCACATTAATATGGCATGCAACACACCCATGCACAAAACTCTATTAGATGCGGCTTTCAGACTTCCTAGGACTATTTTGAACCTTAGGCTCTTATACCAAGTTTATAACACCTTGATTTTCTGAGCCGGAATGCTACATGGTGCTTATGACCCCGAAGGACCACAAGCTAACCCATGACTGATATTTGTACCTGTGCACTGCAATATATAATGTAATAATGTAGAAAACATAAACATGTAGGCCATAAGGTTCAACGGAATGAAGAATCTATAAAATAGTAACATCTATGTGGGTGAAAGATACCCAAAACAACTGAAAACTGAATCAAATCTGAACTAAATCTGAAAGCCTTTAAATAATGTCTGAATAAGGAGTTGAAGGAACATGTCTCAAATTAACTCCGTCTAGATAAACTGAGATGAAATAATAAATAAAATAATAAAATATCGTATCATCCCCAAATGAAGAGGACTCACTTCAACTCTCTATATTGGAATGCAGCTGCTGCTTCTGGTCTAGAACTCGTGTCTTTAAATCTATGGTGTAACATGAGAAGAAAGCACCATAGTATAGATGTGGCAGTACAACTGGAGTACTGAGTATACGAGTGAGGTAGGATAATACAAAGGGTTTACATGCATGAATAATGATAACTGACTGACTAATATGAAAGTAAGCATACAAACTTACATACATAGTAACTGAGATCGTGAGTACATGATAGTTAAATCTATACACTAATACATTGTTTATTGATAACTGACATGGCTGAAATTGTAGTTCTGATAGCATGGGCAACTGAGTCTGATAGTTTTGAATCTGATGGAACTTTCTGAGTCCCGTGCTATAACTAAATTTGAATGTATCTAACAGTCATGGTATACTGATATTTGAAGAACTGTCTGAGTTCTTTTACTGAGACATAGTCTGAAACTGTGGGAGGTAGTTGTTTAACTGACATGCCCCATATATGCCATTATGGCTAAGCTGGGGTCCAATCTCTGCCCCGACTGTAGGGGTGTCAATACCACACCGCTGGTAAGGATAGTTGTGAGTGACGCTTAGTTGGAAGGTACTTAAAATGAGAGTGGTGGGAACCCTAAACTGACAGGTTAAGCCACCTCATCAACCCTAATCTGACAGGTTAAGATTTCTCAATCTTTGCTGGCTACACAGTTCTGGAATGCAAGGATGACTACTAAGAATCACACTCTAAACTGGTAGGTGAGTTCCCATCCTTGGGTTCACTTGGTGCTAACTTCTACTCCCATATGAAAAGACTGAACATGATTTAACTTATTGTACATTGACTGATTAACTGACTTCCGTTAACTGATGGAATAGTACTACTATCTGAGAGTTAACTAAGATCATGAGATTTCTAAGGTTTCTTGAGTCACAAGACTGACTGAGTTCTATATATTATAGCTTGACTGAGATTATCCTGACAACATAACATGGCTCTAGTCACACAACTATATTTTCTGGATAAAAATACCCCCAAGACTTGATATATGGAAACTGACACACATGACATGACTTGATCACAAGATTGGGGTCCACAATTTATAATATCATAAGTAGAGGATCTTATACTTCATGTAGTTATTCAACATCTTAAACATTGTAGGGATTGCATGGATAGATTTTGTATACATATTATACATATCCATTATCATGCATTCTTCATTCAACAACAATAGCGACACATCAGTAGGATGGAATTTATATTTAAGTATATATGTAACACAGACTTGTCATTTAGATATCATGGAACCACGCAAACATAAATTCATAACATCGCAAGCATTTTATCAAACACCTAGCATGCATTCTTTATGGCATAGGTGTGTTTCATAACTTGCACCATATTACACCACCTAAAGTTCATAGTTTTCAACTAACAGCTATATATATTCCATTAAAACACCCTTAGATATCATCTTAAAACTTAAACAACAATCATCAACACGTATATGCTCATATCACAATAAAAAGTTCACAAAATAGTATTTAAAACATGGTTCTTGAGTTCTATGAATGGATTGGATCCATAGATGAACACTACGCATACCTTAGATTAATAAACCATGAAGATAGTAGTGAAATAAGGTTGAAATTTGAAACCCCCAGTTGAACCCTAGACTTGTTCTTGGTTGTTCTTGAGTGAATTTTGATAAAAAGTAATGTAAACAGCTGATTTGGGGCCACAATCCCGTGTTTGGGACTTATATAGGATAGAAAGATGATCCAAATACCCCTCTAGATGCGTTATTTAATTTCTATGAAAATTACCCGATTTGGGCCCCTGACGCGATGCAGAGACATCGCGTTTCCACCTATTTCTAACTTGGAAACTCACCGCGATGCTCTGGAATCATAAAGAGACACTATAAATTGACGAACATTATTTTGGCTTATGGAAAGATGCGCCACTGACTGAAATGACGCTGCTGAAACTTTAAATCGCCATAACTTCTTCATCGGGTGTCCATTTTTGGCAAATTTGGTATCGATGGAAAGATTATTCAATTCTATACTATTTTAAGGGTATAAATATTCAAAAAATACCACCTATAAACTAAGTTATTCTTGTTCAAAGATGAGCTATGTGAAATCACACATGAAAACTTGGTGGATTCAAAAGTTCTTACCTTGGCTTACTCTAACTAACTCTTATGAACATGCTTAGCACATCACAAGCTCTATTATCACTAGGATACTCATCCTAATTCATGTAATAAAATATGAATCATAGGATAGGAGGTTTCATGTGTAGGAATAACAGTTCATTTTCTAGCTTAGAAAGATATATGGTATTACACCCAATCCTTGGGTTCACTCAGTGTTAATTCCTACTTTCATCTGAATGGACACTGAACATGATTTACTAAACTAAACTGAGCATGAACAGAGTTACTAAATTTTCATGGCTGATGGAATACTATTGATATCTAACAACTGACTGAGTCATGAATCATGGAGATTTTCCCCGATTCATAAGACTATCTGAAGTCTAAGAGTTCATAGCTTGACTGAGAGTATCTTCAAAACATGACATGGCTCTTGGCACATAGCTATTATTTCGGCTACAAGTACCCCTAGGACTCGATAGAAGGAAACTGACAGGGCTTGATATTCTTGAATACATGATAATCACCACAATATGTTTATTGAAGCATTTCATTAAACGTCTAATAGGCATAAGCTTGAACATACATGGGGATTTCATGATATCATGCTAGTTAGATAATTTTCCTTCATCCAGGCATTTAATAAAACATATTGTAGGCATAGTACATGTAAAGCACATTATACAACAATTAAAAATCATGCTTCAATCTAATTTCATCATTCAAGGGCTTAGTCATAGGGTTGCATGAATCTATGGATATAGTAATTAAACACATATAGATATTATAAAAAATCATGGAATAGAAATCAACTCCTCATTTATCAACATAAAAGAGAACATACAAAGCATGAAAACATGAAGAAAATTCATAACTTGTAGTTGAAAAGGGATTCATGGACTTCATGGATGAAATAAGCCCATGAATGAACACTATGCATACCTTACATCATGATTTTATGAAGATTGATGGTGAAACCTTCCTAATTTTGAATCCCCAATAGAAGTCGTTGCTTGTTATTGAGATGAACTTTAGAGAAACTAATATGTTTTAGGTTAAAAGTGGCTGAATCACGTGTTAAAGGGATTATACAGGGTAGGAAGTTGACACTTTTAACTCTGAACACGTCATTAAATTTTCAATAAAATTTTCTGAGTTGGGACATTGGCGCTATGCGGCGTTATCGTGCTGTGTCAGTGGAAATTGACAATTGGAACACTACACGGTGACGTGATGCAGAGCTATCGCATTGCCACCTTCTCTACGACCTGGAAGTTTGGCACGATGTGCCAGTATCATAGAGCAACACTGGAATTTGACAATTATCATTTAAGTTATCTCCACGGCACACTGAAGACTCAGGTCAAAGACTATCTCACTAAAAAGGCTCTAACTCTTTGTTCGGGGGTCGGATTTGGCCAAATTATATATCGAAGGATAACTTATTCAATTTCTCATGTGATAGGAAGTGAAAATTAGGGAAATACCACGTGTATATGAATGAATCCTTATTTTAAATAAAGTTCTAACATCTTTGAGATGATTTTCAAGCTAAGAAAAAGTACGGGTATTACAATAAACCTTGATGAATCCTTGGATTCCTCTTAACCCACTACTAGCTTGGGCAGAGTAACCTCTAGTGCAGAAGAAGGAATAAGATCTGGTGAAAGTTCCCTCCTCCAGTTGGGGATGCAAATCTCAGCTACCCTAACCTCTATGTTGTGCACGACCTCCGACATGATCTCTAGTTAGGGACTCGGGGTCCTTATTTCCAATAGCAGCAGCTCGCATCTTGACAATCTATGAAAGAGTGAAATAAGGTAAACTGTAGAAATTAACTCTGACTGGTAAATTAAATGAATAAAGAAAGTGATTTTATCTAATACTAATTTATCATGACTTGATTTTATGAGTCATGATAGCACCTAATTTGGGCTTGCTAGTCGGTAATCCAAATCATAGCTAGAGCGTTAGGTAAAGGATAGTTGGTGGAAAGTTTAGTATATACTTAAATTATGCAAGTAATTAGTTTACAAGCCATAAAATATAAGGATAATAGCACAACTGAAGATAAATAAAGAAAAGAGTAGAAATAGCCCACGACCTATTAAGGTTTGTTACAAGAGCCTCTAGCAAAAGAATAAGAGAATTATTAGTAGAAAATGTACAACAGTGTCGAATAGAAAGACCATAAAAATAGAAGAAGGAGAGAAATTCAGCTCCCAATCAAAAATTTCACCATATATTCAAACTCTGACCAGCTGTCATATAGCCATCAATGACATTATCTAGTACGCAAATCTAAATAAGAAAAAGATTTGAGTACCGAAACAACAGGTACTGAGTAGGCATCATCGGATTTGGTCATCCTATTCATTGTATATTTTTTGTGACCATGCAATGGCGTAAATGCCATTGTTTGGGTGAGATCTCTTCTAAATGTAAAAAAAATGTTTTCCACGACAATAATTGTTACTAAATGACATTATATTCAAGTTTTTTTAGTTCTAGAAGTACATACAAGTAGCATTTTCTTGTTTGTCCTATCCTAAGTCTATGTTGCGACCCACAAACTAAAGAATATTATATAATCAAGGGATAATAAAGTTCGTGTACATAGGATTTTTTATCAAAACGGATAAGTGTGTTACCCCCACAATGATGTTGAATAAAAACAAAGAAAGAATAAAAATCATATAGGTCTAATCACATGCCTAGTACCTAGCAAGTCAAATCAATCGAACTCTAAGAAGAAATTAAATAAAATTAATACTTGTTTAAAGTATAAAGGATAGTCCAATGTACTAAAGCTTCCATTATATGTGGAGTCAAGAAAAGTAATGCACAACAAGAGATTAAATTTTATAGTCTAAAGTGAGTTTTAAATAATTCTTAATTAATGTTATGACCCACCTACTTGAAAGTTGTTGGGGTGAATTAACCTTTTACGATTAGACAGTCAGCTTGCTTCAATAAACAATCAATTATTGAAGCAGCAATGTAAAGTACAGAAAATAAAGTACTGAAATGAAATGATACCAGATATTTTATACTTTTTTTGGACCTCTAATAGGTGTTACTCCAGGCCCCTTAGGTTTCAAGGAATTCTACTAGTTTTTTGTCTGTCAAATCAAATTACAAGGATTGATTTAAGCTTTTTGGTTTGACTCACACTATTTCTTCTTTCTCACTTTTTGATACAATGCCTCATAACCTATGTGTTTATATACTCTAATTTTTGAATACACAATGAACCACAAGAGAATATAATGCTTGGATAAAGTAGAACAAAGAACTAGATAAGACTGAGACAAAAATATATCTCTTTTTTAGTCTTCCATTGCTTTAATAGTAGTGTTTGGACTACTAATAGTCGATTCAAAAAACAAGGAAACCCCAAAAATTTATTCATTGGAAGTTGGATAAAAGATCTCCTTTCCTATAATAAGAATTGACTGACTAAGGCCTCTTAACTATACGAAAACATCATTCCTATAGAAAGGCGGTGCATTAAATTCTTTGTTAAAGATTTGATGCTCTTTTATTTTGAAGGAAGATGTTATAATTAATAATTTAAGGAGGGACAAATCTCTTTTCCTTTTTGGCAGTGATTTGGTACTCTTTCCTTTTTTTCTTTTGTATCCAATACTCTAAATTATTTCTTTCCTTATTCCTGCAATTAAATCATCTATTAAAATAGAATATTATCAATCTCCAACTTTTTGATTGATGATATTGTACCAAAAAAAATTGTAATAAAATAATTCAGTCAATATCCTGGTTAGGATGTCCCTAAGTTGATTGACTTTATGAACGTAGCTCCCCTGAATTGTTGTATTATCCTATAGTTAGCTTGAAAGTAGTGTGTACCTTTCTCTCTATTTGACATCAATAAAAAAGGAAGACTATCAAGAAACACCCATGATAATTTAGAAAATAAAATAAAATTATTTATGGGCTTACACCCTGATACATCAAAATATTATATTAAAAACGTAATTAAAGAGCTTGAGGAGGGGGATTTTCAAAATGATGAAAACAATATTCCAATGTTTAAGTAATGGTACTATTTAGGTTGGTGAAATAATTGAATATGGTGGTGGAGTGAGTATCATAGCAGTTAATAGCAACCTTTGTGGCTCCTTGATTTATCCTATCAGTCAATCTTTGCAACAACCATTGTGGCTCCTTGATTGAATTGTCCAACTTCACCGAGAGATGAGCAACATTAGTACTATTTTCTTGCTAACATGCTTTATTTTATGATGGTTAAAGTACAAGGTAGGCAGAAAATCCATGGTAGAATCAATCTTCTAATCCATTATAGTCAAAAGAATGAGAACAATAAGAGAAAATGAACTTGGAGTAGGAGTAGGAGAGATCCTTTGTTTTGAGGATGGAGGATAGCTTACAAAATGACCTTTGGACATAGGAATCTAAGAATCATCAACTAAAACATACCCCATATTTCTAGAGCTTTTGTATTGTAACATTGCTTCACACTAATAGAAGGAAAAACATTACGAGATGTGACAGGCTTTAAAAATTTGAATGATGATTAACCCATATGGAAAACTGGATGGATCAAGTGAGGCTTCAATTATGTGATTTAGAATGATGGAATAGAGATTTGCATTGCACAGAGAAGAAATACAAAAAGTAAGTAGTGTCTTGCTGAGATAGGGCAGATAATGGTTTGACATATGGAAATAGTGTTGTAAACCCAATGTAAGCAATAATTTTATTTTCAAAAGAAAAAATTTTGGGACTAAGAGAAGAGGGTAGGGAATCAAAGTTATCTATAATAATAAACCATTTAGCTTGCTAAAAAGGGACATCAATTCAGAGGTCCAAGGATTCTTAAAGAATGCGGAAACCCCAACAATTAATATCAAATAGAGAATCAAACATAGTACTGTTGTAATGCCCCGAAAATACCCTCTGGATATCACACGATGCTTAGAACTACAAGAGATCCTAAGCTAATCCATGATACTTGCATAACTCATGAGCAACTAAATATGTTAAATAAATATGGGAGAAATAAGCAAAAAAAATGTCTTTTCTAAATATGTTCAATACAATATTATCTAATACATTTACACTTAGGTTATACAAAACAAATTGAAAGTAAATACATCAACTTTTAATAACTATCTACGAAGCCTCTACTAATATTGACTATAGGTAGCTAGGACATAACCCTATTTATCTCTAATCAATACGACTGAATAAAAGTTACTACTAGAACAATAGTTGACTTGAGTCCTCGAATCATAAGAAATCATCACCTTCTAAGAAACTTTGAACTATATGATTATGATGTGTGGGCTTCAACTGGTACCTATATTATGAAACAATGTATCCACACAAACGTATATGTGGTAATTACATCTAGAATATGCTGAGTAAATGGGGGTGCATGCAATAAGTAAAATTGAATAGATACATAATCTTAAGGCATGCATGCTAAGTGCAAGTAGACTCACCAAGAGACTGAAATAAACTAAAAGTTGAAGTATCATAAAACATTAGTATCAAACATAATCTGATAAGCTATTCTTAAATATTTATTTTTGTAAAATAAGTAGAACTGATGCTTGGTATACTTTCAAATCATGCAGGGTAAGTGTACGTAAACTGAAAGCTGAAATATAATTGATAATAACTTATGTAAAACAATATCTTAATAATAATTGTGTGTCTTTACACAGTTTCTAAAATCCTTACTTTTATTCTTTCTTGTGGGAGATTCCTCCACCCGACATAAACCATGTGAGCTACCATGGAGTCCAACATTTTACCCACATTGGGGAGAGTTGTTCTATCCGTACCATTGAAATAAAACCTTATGTTAAGTAATCACTGAACTTCATCCATATTAAGAAAAAGCTTAACCTATGGTGGCACATTGTTTCTAGAAATTTAGGATACACTCATCTGCATTCCCTTCTTGGTGCTAAATACTACTCTTAGAATACTTATATGCTCATACTTTAAGAAACCCACCTTAAAATAGCATAAGGGTTTATAGTTTGAAAACCAGTTATACTTCTCTTTCTTTAAATCATAATTAACATGAACAATTGTGGATTTCATATCTTATCTTAGGATTAAAGGTTCAATCTTTTCTTCAAATCATGGTATAAACTTATCAATGGATCTTAAGAGCATAATCTTCATGTAAACTAAATACTTGTACTTAGGACATAGAAATTCATTCTTTAGCTCATGGGAATTCATAACAAAACTTCATGTTTAATAATCACTTGGAAATCTTTCAGCAATCCCAGTCAAGATAATAAAAATAAAATCACAATATGGATCTTATAAGTCAAAACATGAACATATGTAATTCTTGATGAACATAATTCGTTCAATCTCATGGTAATATCATAATACAAGAATATGGCTATTTGGGTATGAACCCTAATTAAAAATAAGAAAATTCGATCTTAAAAACGATGAATTTTGGGCACAAGGATGGAAGAATGACTTGTTCATAATCCCACATACCTAAAAAAATTTGACTTGTAAAGAAAACTTGAAATTTGAGGTTTGAGAGATGACTGGATGAGAAAACCCTAATCTTAATGTTCTAGAGAATGGAGATGATTAAGGGTGTTTAAAATTGATTAGTAATGGCTAAAAACTCTTATTAGATGATTTTAAGTCGTTGGGAGTAGGGTTTGAGGTGAATAAAAGACCAAAATACTTCTAAAGAAACCAATAAAAATGCAATAATTTCCTCACTGATGACTAGGTTGACCAGAAGTCAATTAGGTGACTTCCTGTTACCCTATTCATCAATTCTAGATGGATTTTTCTCTTTTCTGGTTAAGGTTGATGACTAGGGTTGATGTCTTGTCACCAAGTTGATGGCTCGTCAACTTGGTTGTCACTTAGTTGACAACTCGTCAACTTAGTCATCACTTTCTCACAGTCAGACACTCTAAAGTATAATGACTATAACTTTCTACTCTAATATAGGATTAAGGTAAAACTAGTTGTGTTGGAAAGAAGTCTCGAAGATATTTCATTTGATATAAAGTAAGACACTTGAATCATTATAATCTTAGAATCACACTCACTTAAAATTGACCCTTGTAGGATTGAATACAAAAATTCAGTCGATAAAAGTGTTCTCAACTCTACTTTGATCTAAGTGCTTTCTATGACCTTGATTGACATCAAAAACACTTTATACTCAAGGTGAATAATGATGACGTTGAATTATGTCTTGACATAATCACTTTGGGACATTTAAGCATATGATGGATAGTTGGAAACTTATCTAGGAAATTGTGGGGTATTACAATATCTCACCCTTGGAATCATTCATCCTCGAATGATGGGTAGGAATTTATTGAAACTTTAGAAGTATGACATAACGTAGACATAAAATTTTTGCTAATGAAGGATATAGCTGAGCTAAAACATTCAAACTTCTATCATGAAACTTATTTCTGAGCTTACATGATTTTATTGACTATAAGGAGCTAATTCATGCTGGGAGTTTTAAGCTAACTTGAAATATTCATGACACGATCATACATATAGAACTGCAAAGTGATAACCTATGCAATAAGAATTACTAGAGTTACTAAGGATGGAATAAAGTATGTAAGTTCTCCTTAGAATTATCCCTCAACAAAGCATGTATATGAATCAAAGGAAAAAGGGCTTCATGGCATCGCCAAATACATTATGTAATCCCGAATCATGAGATAACAATACTTAGGTTGTACAAGGGGTATTATAATGTTTGAGATGGAATACTTGGATATTTGAGATCATGGATTGAATACTTATGAATGAACACTGACTATATATATTTATATATCTTAATAAAGGACATGATGTAAGAAAAGAATTGAATTCACAATTTACATGGATGCAAACAAATTACCTCTTAGAATAGCCATATTCATGAAACTTCGGATAGTAAGACTAGATGGAAAGATGGAAAACTATAGTAGTTTGCTCGTCCAATTACCAAAATAAATTGTTTTCTATATGGAATAAATTATGCTCAATGCATATAGTGAACTAAAGTATTTCTTCAGCACTCTTAGTAAGAAGCTCTAATAAAATTAGGGAGCAAAGAATTTTGGGCACGATCTGACTAAGATATTTACATAAGGAATCACAATAGACTACAACTCTATAATCATAGACTATAGGCCAATAAAACATAAGTTAGGATTGAATTACTATGCCTTAGGCAATGCAAATGCTAACTTTCAAGCTTAGCCACACTTTTCAAATACTCCGTCAACTGTACTTATCCTCTTAAATACTATGCTCATTGATTCGACTTGTAATTCTCACATGGGTACATACACTACTCTAGTGAAAGTTTGAGCTGAGCTACATACCCTAATCATGTTCAAGCCTTACTCAAAGTCACAAGGTACCCAATATAACAACATAATACTAGTCTAACCCATGTATATAATATACTATTTGCTTTTCGAGCTCTATTCTCTATAATACTCCTTACCACTTCAACAACTTCAACCTCTTAATGGGAATTAATTAATGCACAATGCATTTATCCAATTATATACCAACATGGAATTTAAGCCTATCATTAAACTTTATAACAGCATGTGAACTTCTAGGTAAATAACACACATAGGATTACTTCCCATATTATCTAATACCTCTATCAATTGCAACTTTCTTGCACCATTCTTAAGAAGATACACATGGAATTCTAAAAAAACCATGACATGTACCAACGTTTTGCCTCAATCTTCCTTCACACTTATAACCATAGATAAAATATGCATACAACAATCTTTCCCAAACAAGAAACATTTACTCTCTCCCATCTAAACAATTGTTCACATATTTTCTTCACCACTATCTTTACATAAAGAAAGGTCATTGAAAAAATAAAATATAAGGACTTGAAGCATGAAAAAATACTATTCGTAACTTTTACACTTAACTGAGGACTAAGGAATAGAGTATCAAAGTCATGAATTCTTTAAACAGATATAATCTTAGGACATATATGGCATAATCTGAGTTTCGTTAATCATTAGGAGTGCACATGAGTCATGGGAACTGAGCACACTATAAAGAAGGATTACATGAGTCATAAGCTACATGACCTAAGTTTGGAGTTCATAAATTAATGGAATGTGATTTATACTGCTGAGTGAATGGGAACTCCTCATACAAGGGACTTGAAGCGTACATGTTTCTATAGAAAGTGATTGAAGATGAGATATGATCTTAGAGTGACTTGTAAGGCTTGAGTAGCGGTTGTGATAAATGAAGTACAACTATTATCATTGAGATAATAATGGGTTGGATATCTTCCTCCCCTACTGAGTTCTACAACAATTGACATCACTACTAGAATTTGAGAGCTTTCCTTGGTTCCTTGTTCTATCATCTCCCCCTTATATCTAAACCATTGTTCTAAATTTATGGTCCCTTTTAATAAAATCTAAACTGAACAACAACCACTTTACTCTTGAATTTGAGATATAACAATACATAAATAAGAAACTCACCATGAAAGACTATACCTAAAAGTGAAAAACCCAAAGCAAATACTTCCTTGTAATATAGAACTCTTAACTTCTAATATCCCAATAATCATCTTATAATAACTTAAATACTGACTAACTTAGAATTTTTAGGAGTATCACCATATCCTGAGTTTACACCATCTAGAATTTCAACTCTTCTTTCTATTAACTTAATTCTCCAAGATTCAAACTTAGATTCTTACACATAACCTGCGTATCCCCAAACATTTTAATGATCTATACTAACTTCATTCAAAATCTGCAGAATGATAGCTAATATATGGTGATTACCATTATAAGTGGTAAGATAATACCTGGCTCTTCTGTGGGCAAAGGTGGTGTTGAAGATGTGATTAAAGTAAGTGGTGAGCTTGAAAAAGACAATCCAATGGAGTCTAAGAAGCTGGATGGCATTGATATCCCTTCTAATCATCAGCAGGTTGATGAGTTGGAAAAAGGGAAAGAGAAGAAAAAGGAAGTAGTGGTGAAAACTCTCCCAAGACCACCACCTCCCTTTCCTCAAAAATTGAATAAGAAGGTTGGTGAAATGAAATTTAGTAAATTCATGGCAATGTTGAAGCAGTTAACAATAAATGTGCCTTTGGTGGAGGCACTCGAGCAAATGCAAAGGTATGGAAAAGAGTGGTGAGCTACAAATCGGAGGATAATCTCCATCATTTTAGCGTTATTTCTACGAGGTCCTTGGTGCAGAAGAAGGAAAACCTATGAACATTCACTATTCAATGTACAATTAGGTCTCTCAATTATGCTAAGGCCCTATGTGATCTGGGGGCGAGAATAAATCTAATGCCGCTAGCCATGTATAAAAAGCTGGGTTTGGGGGATCCTACCCTGACAAACATATGGTTGGTGATGGCGGATAGCTCTATAAAGTGGCCAGTAGGAATATTACATGATTTATTGGTAAAGGTGGTTGACTTTATACTTTTTGCTGATTTTGTAGTCCTAGACTATGAGGTGGACTTTGAAGAACCCATCATTTTAAGTAGACCATTCTTTAGGACTGGGACAGTGGTAGTGGACATGGAGTTACATAAGTTGAAGTTCAGGTTCAATGACAAACAAGCAAGATTTCAAATGCACTCATTCATGACACAACAAAAGGAGATGAGTGTCTTCTCAATCATGGATATATTTTATGAAGATGGGAAAGAGGTAGTAGTATGGTATCTTGATGAAGTCTGAGTAGTCCAGATAACCTAGTCATGTCACGATATTAAATGAGGCACTATTGGAAGGCAACCCAAAATTTTTATATTTAAATGCAAGTTATTCTGATTTATTTAGATAGGAAGCATAATGAACTGAAGAGGTATGCAGAGTTCTAGGTAAAAATTGATGTAGTCAGCCATCTAATAAGCCGTCAGGTAATTTTGGGCCCAAATACTGAAAATTCACCCGGCCCACAGTCAAACCCTTTCACCTTCCCATGTATATTCTTTCTTTTCTTTAGGTTTTATTTTCTTCCATATTTAGTTTATTTACTTACTCTTTTAAAAATTATTTCCTAAGTAAAACAAGAAAAATATCCTTCCTTGTGAGTGTGGGTTTGAAGTCAAGATCAAGAACTCTTCTTTCATCTACTACTTCCTCTCACTCGGGTAACCAAGTTGAAGTCGCTTATCAGGTTTCCTCATAACTCAACTCTTCTCTTCATTAGGTAAGTAATGCAACTGATGTAAATCTTAGTCTCAAAGAGATTAAGGCAAGCTTAACTTGCCATTGTGTGAAAAATAGAATCTAGAGTTTATTGTGTTGTATTGTGCATAAAAACCTAAGGCTTATCTCAAGAACACAACTCCATGTGATTCTAAGAAGAAAGTGGATTGATAATCAAGATTAAAAATGAGTTGGAGGTTGTATTCTGAGATGAGGATGTGTTTGATAAGTTATCATGAATGTGACGGTTTATCAGACTATGTCATCACAAGTTGAGAAAAATAAGCTTATCTGTTTAAAGCTGATGACACCGATGGTAAGCTGTCATATTTGTGATGATTTATCATACCATGTCGTCATAACTTTGATCTAATACAATTACAAAATTCTTTTGAGAGATGTGGAATTATAATGACTGAACTTCTTGAGTTGTATGATCATGAGTGATAAATGAGTGCTTTCTTTTGCTACAGGTCTTATAATGGCACCAATAGGAAAGAGCCACAAATCTATAAAGAAAGTGACAAATGGAAGTGTACCTCGGTGTAATACCCCGAGTTTTCATGTCATAAACCTCTCATCTTTTTCTCATGAGATCAGATCCAACGCAAAGTAATGGTTACTCATAAGTTGACACTCTCATTTCTATCATAGCTATATAGCTATTTTCATGAAAATTCATGTACTAGCAGATCAGTTCAGTGGCTTATTATGTTTGAGATTCAGTGATTCAGTTTATATCAGTTGTACATGATAGCTTAAAGACTGAGATTCCTCTGTGTTTCATATTAATTATCCATATTCGAGGATGAATGTTCCCAAGGGGGAGATAATGTAATACCTCATATTTTTGTGCTGGAATTCTAACCGTCATTCCTACACGTCTAAGCTCTAATCAAAGTGATTCTCACATGAATATAAGTTGCATGATCATCATCCTAGTCTATGGAGTAGTTTAGAGGTGAAAAATGTTAATAGCAATGCCCTAGAACAAAGTTGAGCTAAGATCAATAGATTCGTCCAAAGTTTGACATTCGATTCTACAAGCGTCTACTTCAAATGTGTATATCTCTTAATATACATGTAATTATTTATTCTAAGACCAATCAAATTGAATATAATTGAATTACATTTCCAACGATACCAATTTTGCAAAAATCCAATACTCGAGCGAAAATTTATGGCTATTTTAGTGGTTGAGGCAGTAGCACCGTGCGATAGAGTGTGTGACATATAATACCCTGTATTTTCATATTGGAATTCTAACCGTCGTTCCTACACATCTAAGCTCTAATCCAAGTGATTCTTACATGAATATAAGTTGCATGATTATCATCCTAATCTATGGAGTAGTTTAGAGGTAAAAAATGTTCATAGCAATGCCTTAGAACAAAGTTGAGCTAAGATCAATTGATTCGTCCAAAGTTTGACATTCGATTCTACAAGGATCTACTTCAAATGTGTACATTTCTTAATATACATGAAATATTTCATCCCAACAACTATCTAATTGTAGATAATTGAATTAGTATTTCAACAATACCAATTTTACAAAAATCCGATACCCGAGCAAAAAGTTATGGCCATTTAAGTGGCTGAGGTAGTAGCAGCATGCAATAAGCGTGCGACTCACGCTCTATCAGACACTAATAATTTTCAGGTTCTATTTTGACGTTTTTAAGGGAAAAAGTTGTATTTTCCAACCCCTATCCAGCTATAACACGAGATTAAACTACCATAAGACTAAAATAAGTTGATTTTCTCTCAAAATCACCAAGAACATTCATTAGGGTTTCAACCTAAAAATCAAAATATCTCAAGATTCAACCGTAGTTTTTTGATAATTTTTCAAAATTCGAATTCCCCATTTCGAGGACTATGAGAATCACCCATTAATCTCAAGAATAGCAATCCTAAGTTAAAAGTTCATCCAAATCTTAAATTTCAAGGTATGTGGGGTTTGAACAAGAACACCCTTTCGTTCTTGTGCCCAAAACTTATTTTAGATTATAAATTACTGAATTTTTGATTATTTTCCATGAAACTATAGTTGGGGTTTATACCCATGGTTGTTAATTACAAGCTTATAAGGTTCTCAATCATTTAGAAGTGTAATTGTATGACTAATTTCACATATTTATACAAGCAATGTGATTTTATAGATTTTTTCAAGTGAGTTTAAGCATTATACTGTGATTCTTGATTTCAATATTTGACATTGTTGAAGTATTTTCAAGAAGTATATTGAGTATGATGTTTTGCTATGATATTACATGAGTATGTTTATATTTTCATGCTTATTGCTGAAATTTTCAGATTTTGAGTTGATTCATCAATATTTACATTATCAAGCATGAATCTTTTGGTGTTTTAATACAAGTTTGATATATGGGTCATTAACACCTATTTAAAGATTGTTATTTGAGAATGATTTATTGAGGACTTCTAAAGAATTGCAAGAAGTATGTTTATATTTCCATTATTATGAGATCTTTAAAGCTTTAATGATGAGTCTATCAAGATTTTATGAAAGGGTTGTTTTTCGAACCCAAGTAAGAAAAGAAATCCACATTTGATTGATTTATGATAAAGGGGTAGCATATTAGCTCCCGATGCAAATTGTTGAATTTTTTATTATGGGTTTTCTTTAAAGTTCTGAGCTAAGTTCGGGAGTAGTATTTAGCAACGAGCAAAAAGTGTGGTACTTTTCTAGAACTACGTTTCCTCATAGGATGTGAGCCTGAGGCTGATATAGTGATCACTAATGAACTAAAAAGTTAAGGTTCTATCTGATGGAAAGGATAGGATAGCTCTCCTCAACGTGGGTAAGACGTTAGACTCCATGTAGCTCACATGGTTTATGTTGGTTAAGAGAAACTCCAAAAGTAGTCCCCTACTCCATCTAAGATAAAGGTATATGTTTTTCAAAAGCTATGATTCCAAGATTTCTAAGGTTCTCAAGTGTCAAAATCTGTAAGTTTTCAAAGAAGTTCTTAGTTTTCATGAGGTTAAAGTGTATGTTCAAAAAGATGTTGTTTTAAGACATTATCTATACCATAAGTTTGAGAACAAAGAAAGGCACAGATTTAGAATGAAGTGAAATGACTCACAAGATTTATAATAAATATTTCATTATTCATGATTTATGATATTTATATTTCAGGTATTATTCAAGCTATGTGAGTCATTTATGTCAGCATGCATAATTTTATAAACTGTGATGGTATTGAGATATTATTTTATATATACATTATACCCCCATATACTCAGTACATCCTCAAAGTACTAATCGACATATACATCTATGTGCTACATTGTCTTATAATGTAGGTATAAGTTTTAGTATGCACATTAGACTCAGAAAATTGCAGATTTCAGCCAGCAGATGATATGTCCTCCTAATTCGGGGATTTAAGTTAGATATCATTATATACTTTCTTTCTTTATTGTTTTTATGTATTGATTAGTGATAGTTAGGGTCGTATCCTAGCTATCTATAGTCAGTATTAGTAGAGGCTTCATAGATAGTTAGTAGAGTCATTGTATTTATCTCAGTTTCTTTGTAAAAGCAGAGTTGTAATCATGTGAATTTACTTTTGTATTAATCAGATTCAGAAAAGATGTATCTTCCACTTACTTTGTTCAGATTTATCTATCTTATTTAGTTGCTTATGAGTTATGCCAGTAGAAAGGTTAGCTTGGGGTCACTTGTTACCCTATGCACCGTGTGACATCTTAGGACCTAATTTTGGAGCGTTACAAACTTAGTATCAGAACTCAGAGTTCAAGTGTCCTAGGGTGTCTGTGAAGCCGTGTCTAGTAGAGTCTTGCAAAATAGTACAGAGACATCTGTACTTTTCTTCAAGAGGCTACAAGGCATTTAGGAAATGTGTCTATTCTTTTAAGTCTCATATTGTGCTATAGAAAGGGTTTGTAAGGAACACATACATATTCTCATCTTGCTCTATTCGAGCCATTTATGTCTTATTCCCAAGGTATCAGAAATAGTTAAGCTCAAATCCTTAATGCTAGAGCTTTCACAAACAGTCTCCATAAATAGTTATAGGATTATAAGAGAACTAGAAAGTTTCCCATCAGTGCTTTTGAGTTTTGAAGATTGAAGTGCTTTATCGTGTTTGTAAAAATCATGCACTAAGACAAAGTCAGATGTGTTTTCAAATTCCTCCTCAGAATCCATAATGATAATCTATACTTCTCTATCTATGTACTGTTCTTGAGGTAACATGATTGGCAAGTTCTAATTTCCTCCCTTGATAATGCTCTCAGACTTGCTCGCAAGACGTTTCAAAAGTTTCCTAAAGCGGCTTGAGAGGAGCCCTCTATTGTATTATAAGTCCATCAAATTTAAAGTTATACCCTCATTCTTATGAGTCATTTAGTTAAGACAGAGAAAGATGTGTATTCTTAGATCATTGAATATTGTGTGTCAAGTTTCTTTACCTTGTAATATGTAATCTTGTCGTCATGGTGTTTTTGAAACTCAAAATCTAGTGAAGCCGTGTGGAGCTCTTTCGATTCACTAGCATATTTTCTTTGTTATTCATTTAATTTTCTTGTTCAAAAAATAAAATCAATGTCTAGTGAAGCTGTGTGGGGCTCTTTCGATTCACTAGCATAGTTGCTTTGTTATTCATCTAATTTTCTTGTTCAAAACACAAAATCAAAGTCTAGTGAATCCGTGTGAGGCTCTTTTGATTCTTTAGCATAGTTACTTTGTTATTTATCTCATTTTCTTATTCAAAACACAAAACCAAAGTCTAGTGAAGCCATGTGAGGCCTATTTCGATTAACTAGCAACTTGTCGATTATCTTGTTGTTCTTATTTTAGTTGAAAGTGTGGGTTTAGAAGTGTAGTGACAAGAGAGGTGGTAAGGGCAATTTATTGAATATGTATAGCTGAATTTTCACTTATGATTGAATTAGTAATGAAGTGATATACCCCTGTTTATCATTTTAGTGAAAGTTAGAGAAGGAGATTATTAGTTAAGGTGGATTTTTGTTTTCTTGAGGTAAGAAAAGAGTTACTATGCTAGAAAAGTATAGGTTTTGATGGAAGTACTTGGTGGATGACTGTTGTTAATTTAGACTTTCCTGAGATTGTAAAAGAAGGTTTAGTTGAAACTTATAAAGCTATGAAGGAGTTTAAATGTATAAGAAGGGTAAAATAGTAATAAGGTGAATAAGAAGGAGGTGCTAGCGTATCATAATAAGATAGACCATTGGATTGTGATTGATCATTACTATTATGAGGTTTTAGCGGACTAGAACTTTTAAATGTTTGGCAAGTAAGAATAGTGGTTAAGATTGTGGTTAATCATAACTAGAATGAGATACTAAGTTCAACTAGTAGATGATGAGCAAGGTGGGGATACTGATTTCTTGGTTAGTGATGCTAGTTATATGGAGGTGAACCAATAGGCTTAAAATAGTGAATGTAAGAATTTAAGTTAATTGATTTGAGATTAAGTATGATGTTGTAGGTATGAGGTAAAGGCCTGCCCAAGGTGATATGAGGTTGCATTATTTTCTAAGTTTATTAAGTATTGTGTGTGGTTAGTAGTACCCTTAAGTTTTAAGTGGAAGAAACATACTGTCTAGTACATGGTGCTCTAGATAGCCAAGTTAAGGATGATATATGAAAGGGGGTTGTTCAAGAATGAACTCAGTAAGTTTGAAATATAGCTTATACGTGCGAGTGTAGCATTTAAGTATGGACCGTTAGAGCAAAGATACTCTAACTCGCTCCTAGGAATGTGAAATAGACCCATAAGTTTAGAAGGTGGCTTTAAATCTAAGGGGGGGATAGTATAAGACCCTATAATATTCTAGCTATTTTCACTTCCTTGTTGCATGACAAAATAGTTCTCAAAACATAGAAATTTTCAGCTAACTGCCAAGACTTAGTCTTTTCCAAAGCCTTCAAACTTTGAGGATTTTGTTCATGACCTTACTGACCTCTGAAAGTTGATTTTTAAGTTGATTCATGATCAGAGGAGTCAATAGTATATCTTGGGTGAGTTTCAAAATTTTTAGAATCCGTTTAGGGCATGTTTGGAATTCAAAATAGTGACATCGTGTGATTAGTGTGTGATGCACGCTCGAGTCTACCCCTAGTAGTATGCGATAGAGCATGTGGCGCACGCTCTATTTTGGTGCTCCATAACATGCGACACACACTCCACAGCATGCTCCCTTATTTATCCAGCTCCTGTTTTAGCTATTTAAGGGACAATGTTTATATACTTCATGTGTATTTAAGTTCATTCTCAACTTTTAGTAAGTAAGTAATAGTTTCACTCTATGATTCGAGTTATACCTCCAAAAAAAAATTCTATGGACTCCTGTTTTATGATTGAATAGCTCATGATAAGTATGAACTCATGTTTCAGAGTATGACAAGTTTTAGAACTCATGATACTAGTGAAGTTTGCATTATATCATGTATGTCCTCAGCTTAGATTTCTTTAATAAATCCATGCCTGTGATATTTTATTCCTCAGACCTAGGATAATGTTAAAGTTATGTATTGTAGTCTTTCGTGCTTCAGGTTCTTATATGTTAGCCCTTCGGTGACCTCTTCCTATGTTAATATAGTGGCGAGGATATTGGATAAGCAACGGTTTAGATGAGAAAGAGTTGATGACCCTCATTAAGAAAGATTATTTATTCTTTTCTATCTAAGGCAAAAGTGTGAAGTAAGATTGAGGCCAAGTCTTTGATACATGTCATGGTTAGTTAGAGATTTTGTCTATGTTCTTAAGAATAGTACGAGAAAATTGTTATTGATAAAGGTTTAAAGAATATGCAAAGTATGCCTTTATGCGGTTTTACCTTGAAGTTCATACTTTTTTTTATGATAGGCTTGAATGTCATGTTGGGTGTAAGTGGATGGATGAAATATGCGCTAGTGAATCAATAGTAAGTGTTTCGAGTTAGTCATTGAAATGGTAAGGCATGTTATTCTTAGGATAAGAACTCTAAAAAGATATGGAATATTGAACCTTGTGGTTTAGACTAGTATTATGGTTTGGCATGTTGTATCTTGTGATTTAGAGTTAGGCTTGACCTTGGTGGGAGGACTTAGTTTAGTTTAGACCTTACAGAAAGATTTATTAGTGGCCATGTGAGAATTATAAGTTGAATCACGTGAGTGTGATATTTGAGGGGAATAACATAGTCAATGAAGCATTTGAGAAATGTTCCTAAACTTGAAAGTAAGAATTACCATTTCTTAAAGCCTAGAAATTCTACCCTAGCTTATGATTTATGGGTCTATGTTCCAGGCCACAGAGGGGTAGCAATGTTGTAATTTCTTATTCAGATGTTTTATTCAGATCATGCCCAAAGTTCTTTACTCCCTAATTTCATTAGAACTTTCTTAGAAAGGCATTGAAAAAATACTTTATTTGGGTGTAATCATCCACTATGATTCAGTCTGTAAGTATCATGTGTATTATCTCAGTCTTTTCCTGATTTTTAAATCAAAGCATTATTATTCGAGGACGAATAATCCCAAGAGGTGGATGTTGTAATACCCCGATTTTTCATGTCATAAACCTCTCATATTTTTCTCATGAGATCAAATCCAATGTAAAGTAATGGTTACTTATAAGTTGACACTCTCATTTCTATCTTAGCCATATAGCTATTTTCATGAGAATTCCTGCACTTGCAGATCAGTTCAGTGGCTCATTATATTTGAGATTCAGTGATTCATTCTATATCAGTTGTACATGATAGCTTAAAGAATGATATTCCTCTGTGTTTCAGCTTAATTATCCATAATTGAGGACAAATGTTCCCAAGGGAGAGATAATGTAATACCCCGTATTTTCATTTTGAAATTCTAACCATCGTTCGTACGCGTCTAAGCTCTAATCCAAGTGATTCTCACGTGAATATAAGTTGCATGATCATCATCCTAGTCTATGGAGTATTTTAGAGGTGAAAAATGTTCATAGCAATGCCTTAGAACAAAGTAGAGCTAAGATCAATTGATTCGTCCAAAGTTTGACATTTGATTCTACAAGGGTCTACTTCAAACGTGTATATCTCTTAATATACATCTAATTTTTTTATCCCAAGACCTATCAAATTGTAGATAATTTAATTAGCTTTCCAACGTTACCATTTTTTCAAAAGTCCAATACCCAAGTGAAAAGTTATGGCCATTTTAGTGGCTGAGGCAGTAGCACCATACGATAAGCGTGCGACGCATGCTCTATCGCACGCTAATAATTTTCAGGTTTTGTTTCCGCATTTTTAAGGGAAAAAGTGGTATTTTCCAACCCCTATTCATCTATAACATGGAATTAAACTCTCATAAAACCAAAATAAGTTTACTTTCTCTCAAAATCACCAAGAACATTCATTAGGGTTTCAGCCTAAAAATCCAAATATCTCAGGATTCAACTATAGGTTTTCGATAATTTTTCAAGATTCGGATTCCCCATTTTGAGGATTATGAGAATCATCCATTAATCTCAAGAATAGCAATCTGAAGTTAAGAGTTCATCCAAAGCTTAAATTTCAAGGTATGTGGGGTTTGAACAAGAACACCCTTTCGTTCTTGTGCCCAAAACTTATTTTAGATTATAAATTACTGAATTTTTTTATTATTTTCCATGAAATTCTAGTTGGGGTTTATACCCATGGTTGTTAATTACAAGCTTATAAGGTTCCCAATCATTTAGAAGTGTAATTGTATGACTAATTTCACATATTTATGCAAATAATGTGATTTTTCAGATTTTTTTCAAGTGAGTTTAAGCATTATATTGTGATTCTTGATTTCAATATTTTGACATTGTTGAAGTATTTTCAAGAAGTATATTGAGTATGATATTTTGCTATGATATTACATGAGTATGTTGATATTTTCATTCTTATTGCTGAAATTTTCAGATTTTGGGATGTTTCAACAATATTTATATTAGCAAGCATGAATCTTTTGGTGTTTTAATACGAGCTTGATATATGGGTCACTAACCCCTATTTAAAGATTGTTATTTTGAGAATGAGTTAGTGAGGACTTATAAAGAATTTCAAGAAGTATGTTTATATTTCTATTATTATGAGATCTTTAAAGCTTTGATGATGAGCCTATCAAGATTTCAGGAAAGAGTTGTTTTTTTAACCCAAGTAAGAAAATAAATCCATATTTGATTGATTTATGATAAAGGGGTAGCATATTCGCTCCCTATGAAAATTGTTGAATTGTTTATTGTGGATTTTCTTTAAAGTTCTGAGCTAAGTTCGGGAGTAGTATTTAGCACCGGGCGAGAAGTGTAGTACTTCCCAAGAACTATGTGCCCCCGTAGGATGTGAGCCTGCGGCTGATATAGAGATCACTAATGCACTGAAAAGTTAAGGTTCTATCCGATGGCAAGGATAGGATAGCTCTCCCCAATGTGGGTAAGACATTGGACTACATGTAGCTCACATGGTTTATGTCGGTTAAGAGAAACACCCAAAGTAGTCCCCCACTCTATCTAAGATAAAGATATATGGTTTTCGAAAGCTATGATTCTAAAATTTCTAAGGTTCTCAAGTGTCAAAATCTTTAACTTTTCAAAGAAGTTCTTAGATTTCATGAGGTTAAAGTGTATGTTTGGAAAGATGTTATTTTAAGACATTATCTATACCATAAGTTTGAGAACAAAGAAAGAACGCAGATTTAGAATGAAGTGAAATAACTCACGAGATTTATACTAAATGTTTCATTATTTATGATTTACAAGATTTATATTTCAGCTATTATTCAAGCTATGTGAGTCATTTATGTCATCATGCATAGTTTTATAAACTGTGATGATATTGAGATATTATTTTATATATGCATTGCACGCCCATATACTCAATACATCCTCAAAGTACTGATCCACATATACGTCTATGTGCTACATTGTTTCATAATGTAGTTACAAGTTTTAGTATGGACATCAAACTCAGACAGTTGCAGATTTCAGCCAGTAGATGATAAGTCCTCCTACTTTAGGGATTTAAGTTTGAAGTCATTATATATTTTCTTTCTTTATTGTTCTTATGTATTGATTAGTGATAGTTGGGGTCGCGTACTAGCTATCTATAGTCAGTATTAGTAGAGGCTTCATAGACAGTCAGTAGAATCATTGTATTTATCTCAGTTTCTTAGTAAAAGCAGAGTTGTAATCATGTGAATTCACTTTTGTATTGATCAGATTTAGAAAATATGTATCTTCCGCTTACTTTGTTCAAATTTATCTATCTTAGTCAGTTGCTTATGAGTTATACCAGTAGAAGGGTTAGCTTGGAGTCACTTGTGACCCTAGGCACAGTGTGACGTCTTGCAACCCAATTTTGGGGCATTACACTTAGAGACTCTTCATGAGGAATCCGATTATGAGGAGAAGGAGCCACTGCTCAGGAAGAAAAGGACAAAGAAAAGCCCAAAAAAGCCTTTACCACCTCCACCAATTGAGGTAGAGGAGAGTAAAGAAAGCGATACTGAAATAACAACAAAACCTGACAATACAGCTTCTGAGTAAACAGCTTCTGAGCAGCCTGAGTCTGTGTATTCTGAGTCTGGGGAGCCTGAGTCAAAGCATGCTGATTCTGAGCAACCTGAATCTTAGGGACCATCATCTGAGTCCCTTTCTGCTGACCAACAGAATGATGAAGAATCTCCGATTCGGAGAACTCTGGTTAAATGCAAGAACCCCGGGTTCTGATATAGTGATAGGTGGTAAATTTCTAAGGTACAGAAAATCTTCTATGATGGGCTTCTCAGAACTAAAGGAAGGACCATTAAAAGGCCAATCTTTGAAGAAAAGAAGATCATCACTACCGAGTTGAGCAGATATCCTAAAGTGGAGCAGAAATTCTGAGACTAAAACTTGGGATGGATATGAAAGGAGGAAGCTCATTTTGCCCTACACTAGTCTGGGAGTTCAAGGCAAACTATCAGGCTCGATTGGAGAACATGTGCAGAGAAGGGGAGAAATCAATAGATCAGTTCTTGTTAGATAGAGTTCTAGTGCAAGGTGTGATGGTGAATCTCTCAGAAACAACAATCAACATATTTCTTCATGGCCCCAAATTCACTCCTCAAGCCACTTCACCTACATTCTACGCTCAGTTGAAGCATCATGCAAATCAACGGTCTTGGTTAGCCACCCTTATAGCTGAAGGAAAATCTGAATGGCTAACCAACCTAAATGAAAAGATTTTCAAGGCCTCCCTAACTCAAGAGGCAAGGTTGTGGTGGGGTGTAGTGTGCACCCATTTGATGCCTACTGAGGGAGATAACATCTTTGGAGATAATAGAGAAATACTGGTCAAAAGTCTTGTGGCTAAACTCAAATTAAACTTTGGAGAGATCATTCCTAAGGAGATAAAATTTTGGGTCTCAAGGCCCAACATAGCATATCCTTTCCCTTGTCTAATTACGAGGTTGTGTAAGGCAGCCAATGTACCTAAGGTTGCAGGGATAGACAATGAACTGCCTGCCAAGAAGACCCATAACCCCATCTGATATGATGAAAATCAGCCAAGGCTGACACTTGATAGAGGAGCAGGGGTTACAATAGATCCACCAATTATAGATACTAGCTCAGCACCTAATGTAGAGGTGTAGGATTCTGAAGCTGTACCACCAACATCCTTAGCACTAGCAGATTCAGTGCCTGAAAATGAAACAAATACTTTAGCTACTGTGTTTACCACAGAATTTGCCTTCAACCCAAGGAATTTCAGGAGAGTGGCAAAACAAGCCAAGTGGTGCAAGGCTCAGCTATAATGATTTTGCCAAAAAATATGTCTCTACGGTAGACAAGAGGATTAAGGTCGCACATGAGCACTTCTGAGCCTTTCCCGATCTGATTGATGATTTAGAAAACCGTTTTAATACATGGTTAAGAAAAATATTGGGCTCAGATCTTACACAATTTAGATCATCCCTAGATAAGGTGAAGGCGGATGTTAGAGTATTATAGCAGCACCAACTTATGGAGTTGGCAGATCCTCCTGTTGATGAGTCTGAGGGTGAAATCCCATTGCTTGATATCACGGGGGAACCAATGAAGCAAAAGAAGAAGAAGGGCAAGAAGAAAGGTAAGGGTAAGATAGAAAGGCTTGATAGCGACAAAGAAAGAAAAGTGAAGAAGAGGGCAAGAAAGAAGGCTAAAAAATAAGAGATAAAGAAAGCGATGATCGAGTCCTGAGCTGACAATGAGAAATGAAAGGAGGACCTATGAGCGAGAACCACAGGTGCCTCAACTAGTAGGCCTCCAACAACTACTAGGCCAGGTATGTCAGAATGGAGGGAAGCTCCCAATGGAGATAAGGAAGTTGAGGATGTAGCAGTAGGGTCAGGGACTCATGATCCCCATGCTTGATCTACTCCAGGTATACCCTAACCCTTAGTTTAGTTTTTCTTTGATTTTAAGTTAAGGGTGTAGGGTGAGTTGTTGTTGTAACATTTTGTAGTTGACTAGGAGAAATATAAGTACCTGAGGCAGTTAACATGGTTTTGTTATTTTGTGAACACCTCTCAAATGGTCTGATTTTGTAACTGTGTGGTTTGCATCTAATTGTGACCACTGTGCATCTTGTTATGGTATTAGTTCCAGTGACTTGATAATCATTACTAAACAATTGCATGAACTGGATAAGTAGTAACTTGTGATATACTTTTGTGCCATCTGTATGTGAGATCTTACTTAGTTCCCTTTGTATGTTGAATCTAGAACTTGCCCAGTTAGTCTTACCTAGGTTGAAGGATAGAGGTTAGGAAAAGATTATAGGTTTTTTTGATAATTAGACCACTTTTAGCCTAAATGACCTTCCATGTATGCATAATATGCCTTGATCCTTATTTTGAGCCTAAATAGCCTATTTTTTTATGATACCTATCACCATCCTATTTATATCATAATGAACATATTTTGGCCATGGTCCTCCTTGGACACTATGCACCTTGACTTAGGCAAATGGCCTAAGTTGAGGAACGCTACCATAGGGGTACGTGATGTAAAATGAGTATGGAGAAAGGTAGAATAAAAAAAAGAATAAAAAGTAGGGTGCAGTGGAAAAAAACAAAAAAAGAAAAATTATGAAAAAAAAAGTAATTGTAGAAAAGACCGCACCCATCCTAAATATGTGTGATCAAGAAAAGAGAAGAATAGGAAAAGGTTAATAAGTGAGATCCCAAAAGCTAGTTTAGTGTCAAGGAGGCTTAGTCACTTTAAATATCATCGAGTATCATACCAACCCCTAACCTATATTACAAGCCAAAGAGAGGACCTATAGTTATCCTAGCTGACCTTTCTGAAAATCTTGGTAATGAAAATAAGGGCAAGCCTATGGTATTTAAGAGTAAGCGTCTTTTGATTGCCCCCATGCTTACATATGTGGTGTCTGATATAAGTGAAGTGGGACTTTTTTGTAGTGAGGGCACACTGGTTACGTTGCTAGTTGCTAACTTATTTGGATAGTGTAATCTTGGTGCACGCATGGTTATTATTGCTGAATTGATGCCATATCTTGATTCCTGTGTGTCGCATTGTTGTTCTTTAATAATATGCACAGTTTTTTTTTAAATTAATTGACCTTGGAGATGGTGAAAATATTTTGAGATAATATAGATGGTTGACTGCCAAATGTACTTGGTATCCTCTTAATTGTGTTTTAGTTACTTGAGGACAAGCAATTATTTTAAGTTTAGGGTGTTGATGTGTGAGAAGATGTTAACACATTTGAGTCTTTTAACTGAGAATAATTGAAAAGTCTTAAGCAACTTTTGTCATTTTTTATTGTTTTCTCTTTAATATTATAGTAAAAGTCAAGATGCAAGAGAACCATCAATAATGGAAGTAAAAGAGTTGATTTCTAAGAAAGTAGAGAGGGAAATATAGCTGGTGACTTATCTGATAACTCGTCGACCTTGTGATAAGCTATCAGAGTTGCCATCAGCCTTAGACAGAGACTGGGATTCAGCTAAAAAAAAGTAACGATGACCTATGATAAGCCATCAGGCTCGCCGTTAGGCTTAGGCAGGGAATGGGACTTGAAGTGAAGAAGAAACGATAATTCTAATAAGTCATCACATGTATGATAAGTTGTCAGGCTTCATCTCAGCTGAAGACGAACCTGTTCAAATGTGAAGAGAAGCTGACGACATTCTTGATAAGGTATCAGACTCCTGATAAGCCGTCACACACATCATCGTCTGTCCGAGAAAATACTGTCATCTATGATTTTGTTTCCATTATTAGGCTAAAGTATTTAAAGCATATGTCAGGGTTTTCTAAGAGACAACTGGACGTGCTTGGTAAATTTTTTTCTCTCTAGTTTTTCCACTTTAACAAGACAATTATTTTTTGAGAGATTGTTACCATTGTTTTGGAATTTTCTACTATGATCAAATCTAAGAAATATTTGTTGTTATTCATTTTGTTGTAAGTTCATCTATCAAATTATGAATTCAACTTATTGTCTTGATTATTATATTATGAGTAGCTAAATTCCCTTAACTCGAGTTATGGGATCTATGGGTTTGGGTTTGTAACATAACTAAGTGTTCAAGATTCTAACAGTGGTAGAAACTTCTTGTTAATTCCAATATTTTATATTCTAACTATTGGCTGCAAATAATAAGCCTTGTTTACTAGTGATTTGCTTGAGATACGAAATCAACCCTAGTAAGAAGTGAATAATCAACAGGGACTTGGAAGCATCAAATTTCCATTTAATAATTAATGTTGTAAAAAGATTAACTAACTTGAGATAACATCCTGTTATGAAATATAAATTCCCTAAGTTCGAAAAAATTAGGTGGTTAAATGTCTAAATAGGTTGAGAAACATTTATACATAAATTCGACAAGGGTAGTCTGTTGTTCCTACCTACCACAAGAATCTTGAACCGTTACTAATGTCTGTCAATTCCCAACACCCATAGTGAACATAACTCCGGTTTCCCTTATCATATTGATTTCAAACACTGAATTAAAAGGTAATTATTTGCTACCTTTCTAAAAACTCTCATTCAGAGAAAATTGCTAACTATCAGTTGATTAACCCACAGATAACTCAAATTCACACTATATTCCCTATGGGATTCGACCCCAACCTAGTTGGGTTATATATTGTCAATGATAACTTACATTCTTGTAAGAGAGGTGTAGTTTGAGCGTTATCATAGTCTTAGTGGGGAGATCCATGAAGTAGGTGTAGTAATTATAGGCTTGAATATTGTGATTGATGAAAATACAAACCCATATACTATATGGTTAGTACTTCTTGAATTAAAACCCAAGGGTATTTGATGGTAATGATAAGGTGTTGTCATCTTCTTAACGGGATGTAAAGTATGGAGTCCCATAGCTTAAGTTAGCACCTCTTTTCTACGAGTTAGGCTTCAACATAAGAGTATTATACAGTGAGACTCAAACTTTTGTGGTTAGATGTATGATGGGAGTATTGTAAGTTGGAAACGATGAAGTAGGTTATTTATCGTTTAGGGCATAGACAAGTAATGTCTCTAAGTTTAAGTATATACGTTTTATCATGTAAGATAGAGAATGCTTCTATCCCTATCTCCCGCGAAATCTCATTTCATGATTGTACTGATGGGAATGAGGCCTATTGTCACCAAATTAACTTAGCCTTGTGTTGTAAAGATTATGATTCATAGAACTCCTATGCAAGACTATCCCTATATAAAGTTCCATTATCTCATGCTTCGTGCTTATGCATTTCGTATCAAGAAGCTCTTATGATGCCTTTGCATATTTGGTTGAGGAAAACTATTCAGTGTTAGGTTACATTCTTTATTCAATACTTATAAAGCTTCAACAAGTTCCTACCTATCATTCGGGGAAAAATGATCCCAAGGGGGAGATAATGTAATACCCCACACTTTTGGTCTAAAATTAAACCATCTTTCCTACACTTATGGACTCGTACTATAATATCCCATACTATTCTTAGCTTAATTCAGCTTTTAGTTGCATTCTTAAGGGGCTTAAGGCTCAAAATTTTCACTAACTATTGGGGGCTTAGTCATCTTAAAGACCCCTAAACTTTGAGGATTTCTATTTTGACATTCCCGACCTCGAGATGATAATTGTTGAGTTAATTCATGTTCAAGGATGTAAGAAGTATGTCTTGGGGGAGTTTTGGAATTTTCGGATGAGGTTTCAATCACGTTTGGATCACGAATGCAGCAAGACACCGCGATAGGGCCACGTCACGGTGATATTTCCTTTGGAACGTACATCGAATTACGGTGAAGGAATTTTAGTCCAGTTCTTGATTTATAATCTGAATGCATGTGTCATGATCATTATCCTAGTGTGTGAAATGCTTATTAGGTGAAAAATGTTCATAGAAATTACTTAGAGCAAAGTTGAGCTAAGAGCCTTTGATTCGTCCAAAGTTTGGTATTCGATTCTACAAGAGTCAAGTTTGAATGAATATAACTTTTGATGTATATGGAAATTTTCAGCTCAAGACCCACCAAATTATAGATAATTGAGTCAGATTTCAAACGATACCATTTTTGCCTTAATCCGATACCCGAGCAAAAAGTTATGATAATTTTCATCAGAACCAGTAAGCTACAGCGATAAGACCGCGTCACGGTTAGCCTGAAAAATGCAATTACGAGTATAAAATTGCTTGAGGGGAAATTATGTCTTTTTTCCTCAATACAATTCTTAAATCCACGACTTAAATCACCAGTTAGGGCATTATTTGCCCATCTTCTCCCATTTTTCTCTCAAGCAAACCCTATTTCATCCGCAAGATACAAGAATTCAAGCTTTTCAATTCAAGATTCTCAAAAAAAAAAAAGTTTCAAGATAAGGGTTCCATTCTTCAAACTAAGGAACTTAAGGTATGTAGGGCTATCCTAAACTTCATGGACATAGTGTGTTTGTTTTAATAAGTTTAAAAGTTATAAAATCATGTGTTTATGAAGGGTTTTGAAAACAATTTATAGAATTATACTTTATGAACCCATTTGGCTGACGTAGCGTCTTGTTCTTGAGGCCTTACTATGGAATTGAAACAATGTTCGTGTGTGTATACAAGTATTCTCAGTTTTGTAATTTTGAATTGAGAGCATGAATAACGAAACTCCCTCTCTTGTAATGACACTTCCTAATTTTGTATGTTATGGCTTGTAAATTACATGATTAGAAGCATGAGATGAACATTTTAATATTGTTTATGGATTTGTTATTGGTTATGAATTATAAAGAGGGTTTCTAGTTTATAAGTGATTTATGAGATAATTGAAAGAGTTTCATGGATTGTTATAAAGAAATAGACCATCATGTGTTAAAGTATTGAAAGAAGAGAGTCTTTGCGTAAGGTTCACATGCTTAGAAATAAGAACTCTCTTACATTGTTTAAATAATTTTGATGGTCAAATGATTGAGTTGATTGAAAAAACAAAAGTAGAATACCATATGGCTTAGATATATTAGTTGCAAGTCTTGGTATGACGATACCAAAATTGACACTGCCATGATAGACTCAGAATATAATAGAATACAGATTTTATTCAGATTTTTAAAATTTGATTCCAAAAAGATGCATGTTTAGAAAAGTTTTAAAATGGGCTTAAAGAGAGTTAGGTGGTTAGCCGAAGAAGGCATGAGTTCAGATGCTCATTGCCCGAAATTGTGTTTTGCCAATATGGATTTTATTATGTCCCAAATATAGGATTATACGCTAGCCTTGTGCCCTTTTGTGTATAAGAATTAGAAACTCCAACTCTTGAGGCAAACTTGGATTGCGGTCTTAGCCTTCGAGTCAAGAACGGATTCCATATAGCTCGTGGGATTGTAGAATTATAGGTTGTACCAGCTAGCTCAAAAGTAAGACAAAGAGTCGAGTTGAGATTCATACATATGTTTTGAAACCTACTTATTATGCCCATGTATTTTCAAATGTTTTATGAGGACATGTTTTAATGAAATGCTCTCATTTATTTTGTATATTAGTATTTTTATTTTTGGATTATTCTACGTACCAGTACATTTTGTATTGACACCCTATATTTCAGGATCTGAGGCTCAATTTTGAGGTCCCGCTAAGTAGTAGTTCGGTTGTCAAACGTCTGAAGTTAATGAGTCTCCTTTGTTTCGGAAGGCTTGGTTTACCTGAAATATTTTCATTTGGTCTTAGCTCATGGTCTGACCGGGGGACTTGTCCCTGTTTCAGACGGATGCTATTTTCAGTTTAGTAAAGATTTCACAGATTTGTGTGTGATTGTTTTGGGTCTTATTGAACTTATGGCGGTGTTGTTTAAATGATATATTAAGTTGACCATGATTCCGTTTTTATTTTTCCGCATTTTTTTAATAGTATGTGAATTATTCTTACGATTGCCATTTAGAAAAGGGCCCTCGGGCATTCATGGTTCTAGATGCTCGTAGCGGCTATAATCTCAGTTCGGATTGTGACAAGTTGCCTTAACTCAAACTAAGACTTTGAAAAGTTTTACACCTACTATCCCTTATAAGTTAGGAGTATATTTACAACATGAGACCAAAAAGAACTAAAAACACAACACACACAAGACTTATGATGAGAAAGCAATCAGGTCCCTTGTATGAGCTTTGCTCGAAGACGGCTTTTACTTTAGAGAGGCTCAATGTTGATGTTTGCAAGAACTAGGTTTTTTTGCAAGTAGATGATCCTTTTATATGAGACTACAAAACCTAGGCGTCTTCCTATTGGTCGAGGTTCATCTCCTCTACTGACGCGCCACCAACTTTCGGCACGAAAGTACAACTTCTAAATATGGTGAAGCAAGTCATTGTCAAGGGATAACTTCATATGGGACTGGGTCCATAGATGCTAAATAAGTTGTTTATCAGGTCGCTTGTGGAATAATTTGTCGATCATCAAAACTTCAAGGGTGTAATAGTGGTATAGGTGGAGTTAGGAAAACAAATTTGGTGATTAATCTAAACAATGAGCTCTTAAAGACTGATATGTCAAGTTCTAAATTGTCTCTTGGTGTTGCAGTATAGGTTACGGTGCTCAAACTGCCAATAGACATAAGAAAGGTTCAGGAGCAAATTGCTAGCAGATTAAACCTAAAGGTAGATAATGTGGGAAGTGTAGAAAGTATTGCCAGCAAAATCTTTAAAAGGCTCAAGCAAAAAAAAAAAGTTTCCTTCTCCCAATTTTTGTGGCACATTTCGGGTTTTTAGAGTCAAGCTCTTTAATTGACCGCGAATACCAACATGAAAAATATTTAAGTTATTTAAATAAAATTCACATATTAGGCAACTATGTAAAAAGTCCTATCAGTCATAGTAATTGACAATTCAAAAAGTCACATTCCACCAAAAGGGGTAAAATGACTTCCCTCACTTTTGAAAAAAAATTCTGACAACAAAATGTTAAAAAAAAGTACTGAGCTTGACTTTTTGTTGCTTCATTCAGGGCACTAAAGAAAGCAGAGGATTTTGAGCTAAAGTTAACTGGTTGAGTTTGCTGTCATGTATTACGTGTCGGATGTCTTAGTTTTTTTCTGCGAAAAAATGTTCCTTGTTTGTACTATTTGTGCTTTCTGGTGCTAGATACATTGATTGCTTGAATGTACATCGAGTAATTTCTTATTTTAGTTGTGTTGTGTGATCACCTTGTTTATTTGTAAGAAACTGATATTGCTTCTGATTTTTAAACATGTTAAAGCATTCTTAAATCATACAATCAAAATTTAGCACATGCTCTTGATTTTCTGTGTTTTTTCCACATGACAACACATATATACCAGCTATCAAGAGTATGAAATTTGAGAATGCCTATTACAAGGAGCACTTATCTGACAAGAAATTTCGCTGCTTTAGTACCATTATAGTTATGGCCGGCCAACTATCTAGTTGTAGTTGGATCTCTAGGTGTTGAGAATTCTCTGAATTCTGGTTTGTCTTGTATGATGGAAGTCATATTACTGAACTTTTTTTGGGAAAAGGACTTCCCCAGTGGTCGACTTAAGATTAAAAAGTATTTTCCGGAAAACCATTGACAATATTATTAGCAAATCAGATTGTGTTCTGACGAAAACTTTGACTATGAAAGAATAAGATTGATAACAATGTCTAAACGTTTGTCAAAACAATTAGATAAAGTTAAAATTTGAGATAATTGTGAAGAAAAAGGGCATCCGTCCAAAAGTATGAAGAGTCATTTTCCCCCCTTTCATGGTGAATGTTTTTCTTGAAAAATACAATTCCGTCGTACCAAATACATTTTCTTGAAACTATAAAATCTTTAACAAACCATCAATTCCATGTACATTTCCTTTCAACACACAAATCGTATAGCAAACAATGGATAACGTTAAATTACAGCTAAAATGCAAAAGCATAATGTATTCATTAAAATGTTCCTAATTTGCATCAACGACTAGTAGCTAATTATTTTTTTCTTCCTAAGAATTTTATTCAACTGCTTGATCAGTTTATTAAACTTGAATATGCATATGTTAATTCGGAATACTTATCTGCATTCCGTGTTTACACCAAACCCAAACATTAACTTTAGAAAGTAAAAGTTATACTGAAAAATTTCTTATGACAGTAATCTCCCTATGACAAATCACTAGGTGTTATGAGTATGACATAACTATGAGCTAAAATATAATGCCATTGACTGATGAAAAGCTTTTTGGAAATTAAATCACATATTTACAGAGCCCATACATCCTATAGGTTACTTCCGATGACATATACACAAGACAATACTGATTGTGATGCAAACTGGCTTGACAATTCATATCTAGATTATGCCGATGTTTCATGCACATGTCGTCTCCTTGGATTATAAGATGCTCCACAAAATTCAACCAGAGGCATCCACAGCATCACAAAAAAGAAAAGGCAGCTCGAGTAAATGCAGTCGCATAAAGCTGCAGACATTAAGTCTACACAAAAGCTAGCTGATGACCTGACGACCAAAAATATGTAAGGCAACAATGTCTCATTCCCAACCAATGGGTTGGGGTTAGGTTCCAGGACTGGATCAAAGTAGTACGTACATTATTCATAGCAGCCAAGGGGGTTCGATTCCCCTTATAATTTGTCTTGGATTCCTCTAATCAATGATGGGTATAGTTCATAAGAATTTGTACACAATCATCGTAACCTGAGAAAAACATATTTAAAATATTCTGTTAGCGATGTACTGATAGCTAGTGATATGCACACAACACATTATGCATTATCAAGTACTCTTAGAGATATATTAGTCCTTGTTTAAACCAAAATGGTGACTTTTAGTTCTTTCCAACCAAAATGGTGACTTTTAGTTCTTTCCATTAACTTACAACTTCAGAAGATCTTACAATTCGTTCCAAGTGAGATAATGCATATAAACAGTTAAATATATGTGTATAACCTCCTCTTCTATGTTTCCCCTGTGATAACCTCAAATTATGCACTCCATCTGTTTTGCTGTATATGTAAATCTTTCCCACTTTAGTTTATTCTGAAGGGTGTGACAGATTATAAATGTAGAAAACTCTTTTAACTTCCATACTTTTTAGATTATAAATGTAGAAAACTCTTTTAACTTCCATACTTTTTATTGTATGCTTAATGAAATGTACATATAGCCGCAGAAATTTCATTATATGTCTGAGATTGCAAGTGACTCGGACATTTTTGGTAAGTGCCTGAAGTTTTCCAGGCTTAATCTAATATTCCATTAAAATAAGACTAGTAATGACAGTACCTACAATTGTCCATACAAGCAAAATAGAATAGATATTACTTCTGGTATACTCATTTTGCTTTGGCTATGGTATCGGAGCAATTAATCCAAACATATATTTTGCCAAAAATAATATAGTGGAATAATAATATATGTATTAGCGATGCAAGAGTAAAACTACTTAAAAAGACAAAAAATCCCTTTAAAATAAGTAACCCGCGTATAATATTTCTTTTATAATGTTAACATCACAAATAATCTCTTTACACATGCTACTTAAGCCCGCGTCGCTGAGAAGCTTCTCAATGAAGTCAACATGAGTCGTCAAAATTCTTCGACAGCAATATGGGACCAACCCCAGTTGCAACACCCCGAGTCTTTTGACGCGAAAATAGATCTAAGAATGAGCCTTCGTGACACCTAGATTGCGTATAAATCACTCTAGGATGGGTTCGGAAGTGTTGGGGCAATTTTAGACAAGGAAATAGATCATGAGTCGCAAAGGGGACCCCGCACAAAAGCCCCCCGCTGCTACGCTGCAGCAGAGGCCACTATCGCACCCACGCGGAGGGGCCTGCGCCGCAAGGTGGCCGACTCGCGCCAGGGGTCCTGCCGCAAGGCCCCTACCTCGCAATGAGGGTTGCCCTCGAGGCTCTTGCCTCGCGTTAGTGGTCACGCCACAGCCCCCTCCTTCTATCGATAAGGCATGATTTTTAATGATATTCTAGGGGTGTTTAAGACAATTTAACCTATTAAAACATCCCCCACACACCAAAACGTTCCTAAGCCAATAAGTGTGATTTCTAACCCACAAATAACATTCATACGTCTCCCAATCCACACGAGAGAAAGAACTAGCCAGGGTTAAAGCTCTAAGGCTCCATGGAGAATGTATTCTTCGAAATTTTCGTCATTAGAAAGTATGTATAACGACCTAAAAGCTATGGGGTTTGAATCTATATTTTCTTAAACTCTTTTTAGCTTATAATTATGTAATTTTGTTTAAGGTATAAGAACATGATTTCTATCCACATTTATGCCTCAATTATGAACTTTGGCTAAGTATATGTGATTTATTGTGTTTGATAAAGAAAACGGAGATTTGAATATTTCTTTTACTTAATTATCCATTCCATTTGTGAACGGTTTTGATGTTGTTATTTCAATTTTCCTACGGTGTTCATTTGAGTACAAATAAAAAGGGTGAATGCTCCTATTGTTCTCATAAGATTCATGAATGAAAAGTGAGTTTTCCTAAACTATCCCATTGATTTAAAGAGCATTATTGTTTGACCCTTAAATTATTTTTTGGTGGTAAATGACTCATGACATATAAGAGATGAAGCATGATGACGTCCAAGCAACACCTCATTTTAGATTATGGTACGGTCGCTGTCAAAATATAGTAACCCAACAAAGGTTGGGGTCGAATCCTAAGGGAACACGTGGTTTGACAGATCTAAGTGGTTACTATGGGCAAAATTGGAAATTAACTGAGGGATTTGTTTGTATTCGTCTCGAGCAAAGAACTATATTAACTTGGTTAAAAATCAGTCATAAGTGAACACTAGGATTGTGTTCCCCTGGCGTCTCAACTCCATAGGTTTATGTGCGTTGCTGAACCAACCCAATACCTTCCATGCGAAATCGATAATTTATGTACCTCATACAGTCTTTTGGACGAGTAGGGGGATTTAACCCTTTACCTTTTGAGTCTTATGGTGTCGCATTACTAACCCTTATCATGATCCCAGTTAAATATCACCTTTTGAGTCTCAAGTTATTAGATGGAAGCTAATAGTCATTCACTACATTCCTTTGTACAACAACGGATCAAAAATTAACTCCTAAATTATTGTATCTTTTCCTAGTCACTACTCCTCTTTTGGAGTAAGTAGCAATATCTAGGTAGGATCCTAATGTGTACACCCATTAAGAAATCAATCATATCGAAGATAAAGCAATGCATGTCATGGGTATTGGTTCATGTCAACAATCACACTTCCCCTACTTTGTCAATTTACCAGGGTTTTCACAACCCTAGCTACGGGTTTTAGCCGCTCATGATTGTGAAGAAATCAGTAACATTCATATTGGAATACAAAGATAAAATAAGAATGATAAAATAAAAGAAAACCCACAACCGTAAATTAAATAATTAATCAAAGTCAATAAAATGAAATCCCAACATCAAAGATGGATCTTGGAATCAAAATATGATTCTAAGTGTTAGAAGTGTGGAACTCCTACTAAAAAGTACATAAAGGGTATTTATAGTATAATAGGAAACCTAAATACTAAGCCTAGACGAAATAGGAGAAAATACGGTTGATAGCCACATACTCTGTGTACCTGCAGTCTGGTAAAGCACAGGTACTACCTGTGGCCCAGGCACAAGGCAAAGGTAATAGGAGCGAAAATCCTGCAATGTTCAGCTCCCGAGATTTTGAATTTCTGGCACCTGCTTTGTGTACATGTGGTCCGTAGGTATTACTTGCAGCCACATGTTTACTTGGTAGGTGCCGGGAATAAGTTTTGCAGTTCTTCTTCGACTCTCAACATGCATTAATCACGATCAAGATGGAAAACATCCCATATATCCATAATTGCTTCAAAAGTGACCAAAATTACTTTTTTACCCTTTTCATGAACTTATCATCCAAAACATGGTTTTCAGCAAAACATACCTAAAACAGATCAAATCTAACAAAAAGGCCTCAGAAACCTGCATATTTTCATTGTCTTAAGCATAGAAAGTGTTATATTTCTAGAGCTCATCAACACCCTCAACTTAGAATGTTTGCATGTCCTCGGGCAACAAAAACACAACAAAACAAAATGACGCTTAACTAAGAGAATCTAAGATATTCAAGGCAGTCAGTCATCATATTAAGTTTAAATCACAACATCCCCTCCTATAATTCTTTTCAAATCCAACTGTGTATAAACATAAAGCACAACAAGGTGACACAAGGGGATCAAGCTATGACAATTACATTAGCAATAAGCAACCACTCATATGTACAAATTACAATACCCGAAGCAAGAAGATAGCTAGCAACATGGCTCAAGTTCCCTCACAACAAGAATGTCCAACTCACTCTCTAAAATTGTGCATGTCAATGCAGGGATGGTCAATAGACACTCACGGTCAGCAAAGAATTTCCAATAAATGCATGTCAGATACCATAAGCTTGCCCTTATTTTCTTTAGGTTAACATTCAAATAGCTATGTCAGGATCACTATAGGACTTTTCTCGACTTGTAATGTACGCTTGGGGATAGTGTGATAAATTTGGAAATTTAAAGTGACTAATCCACCTTGGCAATACACTAACTTTGGGGTTTCACATACTAGACAGTTTTCTTTTTATTCCGCTCTCATTTCTCCCTTTTATTTTTTTATTACACATTCAGGATGGTTGTGGTCTTTTATTATTTCTTTTTTGGTTTTTCATAATTTTTCTCTTTTTTTTTATTTTTTATTTCTTTTTTTTACCACCACACCTAGCGTTACTTTCTTTTTCTCCTATATATCTTACCCTTCTTCATACCCATTTTATATTACGCACCCCGATGATAGACACCCTCATCTTAGGCTTTTTACTTATGTTGAGGTACATACAGTCCAATGAGGAATAGGGCCAAAAGAGGTAAATTGAAATACAAATGGAAAGGTGAATGGTTAAAACAAGAAAAATAGGCTTACAAGGCTCAAAATAGGGATCAAGGGATACAATTCGCACATGGAAGGTTAGTTAGGCTAAAAGTTGACTAAAATGAAAAACGACCTATAATCCTTTCCTAACTAAATATCCTTCAACCTAGGAAAGACTAACCGGATAAGATCTGAATTTAACATACAAAGGGAACTAGATAGTACCTCACACACACATAGCATAGATTTAGTATCACCAACTACTATCTATTCAGTTCATGCAACTGTCACCAAATGCTTATCATGTCACTAATACTAATGCCATAACAAGGTCCATGAAGTTCACACATATGTATATCAACATATTTCTAAAACATTAAATTTTGGAGGGGTATATTAAATCAGTAAAAATCTAACTATGGCCCTAAATATTCAAAATCTCCTAATTACACAAAAATAACAAAATATGAAGAAAAAATATAATACGACACATAATTATTCTAGACATACCAATTCTACAATCATACCACAATGAAGAGAAAAAGAAGTACGACAATAAAAACCTACGGCAGAATGGTATGTCGACCCCAACTAAAAGTTGTGGATTGTCCTCAATGCACTAAAACAAAACAAAACATAGGGAAGTGAGAACATATAAGGGATACACTAAGTGACTGAGGCAGCAGCAGCCTCCTAAATGAGGGCATATAAGCTGGCTGAGGTAGTAGTGGTGGTGGTGCACTACTGGATGTTACACCCACTACTATAGCATCACGCCTTTGCCTATCCACAAATGTAGACTCTAAGGAAATCATGTTTGGCCTTTTTAAGGGCCACCTCTTCTTTCATAACAAGATCCTGCAAATCGTATAAGTGACCTCTGTTGGTCCTAAATATTGGGTCCTCCTCATTATCTTCTGCAAGGAAATCAAAAATTTTGTGGTGCACGCTGAGGTGATATCTAGACTATAGGGGTAAAATCGAGGGAGTAGCTGCTACATAACTCTCGGCAGGAGAGTTACCTCTGCTCGTAGATATCAAAATCCTCCATTATCTTAACCAAATCTGGCACACCTATCTTTGTATATCGAAATAGCACCCATCTTTCTAGCTAATCAATTCATGTCTGAAAATAAACACACAAATCTGATAGTGCAGCTCTTTGAGCAACTTCTTATCTAGCCTCAGCCTACTCAAATCTAGTCCTTACCCCTGATCCTATTTCCCAAATAGAGTAGTCATCTTGGTCTCAAAAATATTCAATCAAGCGGTTATATCCCTCTAGATCTCCACTAGGCCCTGTAAAATCTCACTAGATTCGGTAATCATACCTGTTGCAAGGGTTATAATGGATGGACAAGCAGGCTCTGTAGATACACCAATTGGGTCTGATGTCGAAGTTAGGGCTGAAGAAGTATCTTGTGTCAACTTTCCTTATGTACTCGAATTTAAAGCACCTTGCTGCTCCCCTATCTCCATATCTACACTAACACCTGCATTATCAGGCTCTGCAGAAACTATCGTCCCTTCATACTAGGCCTGTTGTACTACTTCCCATTGTCTAGATCTCATAGCAGTGTTTGGACGTGCTAGAAATTACATTGTCCTTATCTGCCTAGTCATGGTGGAAGTCACCCTATTATCAATGCTTGGTAACTTAGGCACACCCGCCTCATCACATAGCCTCTAGATCATACAAGGAAATGATAGGATAGTCAGCTCACTAAAGGCTCTATCATGTAGCTCATACCTGAGAATAAAAGCAAAATCAATAGTATAACCAGCCATCAAGCAGACAACTAGTTCAGTTCTCTCCCACGTCAATGTATTATTTAAAGTAGTAGGTACCAGTTGATATCAAATCAGCAACTACCAAAATTTGGCCTCCAGCATCAACATGCCCTTCTTGATCACCGTTGGCCCCTTAATCCATGGGCCTCATTACCTTGTGGTAAAATATAATAGGCTCTCCACTTAGCCATCTCAACCCTCTCAACTCTTTGCTCAGTATCCTGCATAATATGACAATCTCATATGATCCTTAATCTATGGTTGCACTCTACTTTAGATGCAGATATAATATAATCTATGACTACAATTACTCTGTGGATAGTCTCTTCTCTAATATCAACTTTGTCCCCTCTGATTAGTGTGTGAACAAGTCATGGTTGTCATGCAAATCTAATTAGGACTAGGTGATGGTGCATGGGAAGGACTACAGTGGCTTTTAAGTTGCATAAAACTCTCATACCATAGCTGGGCTATAAGTACTGAGTTACCTAGTCTTCCACTACAGTTGATGCCTACCAAATACTGCCTGAAGCAGGGTAACTTCTATAGCCCCGATAATTAAATCTGGATCTCCTTATAAATAAATCTTGTAGGCTTGCCTAACTCCCAAACATGACTATTAATATCATATATCTCCTACGTCCCATCTATGTACCAACTCAGATGTCCCATCTCGGGAGGTGTATCTGTGATAAGGGTTGGTTTCTGCTCTAGTTGTACATTATGGGAAGCCTATGTTGTACCCTCTTAAAACTGGGGTACATCTTTATATTGTGTATGACTGTAGGTACCCTTCTCAAACTGGGTACCGCTAATGAATACTCCTGCTCAACCTCCTCATAAGAATCCTGGTACACCTCCTCAGATTGGGTCCTGAACATCAGCCTGTGGAGTCAACTCAGACTCAGTATCCTCATTATCATCACTATCATCAGTTGGAGAAGTATGTGGTAGTTATATCCTCGCACACTTCATCCTCCATCGGGCTGCGACTAACTGAGCAGCCTAGCGAGTCTGCCTTCTTATGACTCTGCATGTTATAGCAACTGCAGCATCAACCCGACGTTGTCTCAAATACTCTTCTACCAAAAGGCTAAGCTCGGTAGACTCTTTTCGTATCCTCGATGTACTAGACTTCTTATTTACATCTTTAGGTGTCGTGTAAACCTGAAAAATCAGATATTAGTCTCCAACAAATGTGAGGGATAGCAAAAGTTGAAGAAAAATCCAAAATTCAAAAAGTTTGAAATTTTTCCTAAATTTTTCCACCCCTACAACTTATTTGAAATCCCAAAAAGTCCAAAAAATATAGACTGCTCAAGAATCATGACTTTCAAAGCAAACAAAATGTTCAACTTGTGGTAATACTTTCATTCTTTCAAGTTGAACTTCTAGTTAGGGCCTAAACTTAGAATTTTAATTCAAAACAAGGCCCTACATTATGATTTTAGGCTACTTCAAGTCTCCCTTATACAAGCATGATAGTTACTATATATTTAACAATTAAATACATATATCAACTTATTTCCATAATAAATAAACCAATACACAACTATTAGGAGCCAAGAAAGTTACCTCTTATATGAAAATTCGGAAGAGAATAATGAACAACTCAAGAAAAAACAAGTTTGAAACTTAGTTTTAGCATATTGGGACAAGTTGTTATCTCAAACAAGTATCAATTTATCCTTTCTATAGTGTGGGGTTGGATTATGTTGTAAGTGGGAAGTTTGAATTTAAAGAGAAAATTGATGTTTTGAGGAATAAAATGAGTTAGAATAAGGGTAAGAATGTTTTTATATAGGTGGGGGAATGTAATAGGTCATATTTAAATGTTGGTGGGCCTGAAATTTTAATTAAAAAGTGGGCCCAAATTTTGACCTACCCGCGGCATGCACCCGCACCTTGTACATGCGGTCGGGTCCTGGGCGCACATAGCTCCTGCGGCCCACATATGCTGGTCCAAAATTTTTGGCCCGCTTTTTTGCAACCCGGACTTGGAGTGTTGATATTTTTTCAAATACTTATGCTCCCACAACCTATATTTTAAGGTCCCAAAAGTAATATTAGGTACCAAAGTCCCTAACTTACCATTTTTTATCCTCAAAATTCCAACTTTTCTATTTATTAATCAACTTACCATGTGGAAATTATGACTATGATGGGTTGATCATACAGATTCCTTACTGGGAAATCGATGAATGTAGCAATATTTACCATATTTCATGTAAGGTTTAAAAGCTAAAAACCTACAACAAAATTGTAAAAACTTAAATATAGTGGGTTTCCTCCCACTCAGCGCTTGATTTAACATCGCGGAACGACATAGCTATGTTGCTTACTCAGACTTCACCAACAAGTCCATGAATTGCCTCTCATGAAGCGCTTGATTTAACATGGTGGCACGATGTGGTTATCTTGATTACTAAGAATTCATCAAGATACCCATAGGAATATCTTCCAGGGTCATCAATATAGTCAATCACCCACAGTACTCTCATGTCGCTTGGTTGCTTCATGGACTTTTGGATGTTGAATGTTGCCTCCTCACTATTGACTCAGAATTTAAGCTCACCCTTCTCCATGTCAATTATAGCTCTACATATGGCCATGAATGGTTTTCCAAAAATAACGAGCATCTCGGTATCAACCTCACAGTCTAAGATGACAAAGTCAGCCAGGAAAATAAATTTGTCCAACCTAACAATCACATCAAAAAATATTCCCACAGGCTTCTTCTCTGTGCGTTCAGCCATCAATAGCTGCATCAAACTCGATTTTAGAGGTTTCAAGCTTAGTTTCTTAAAGACGGCCAACGCATCAAATTAATGTTGGCCCCTAAATCACAAAAGGTTTGGGAAAATCTAGATAACCCAATAATGCATGGTATAATGAACACTCTGGGGTCACCTTTTTTCTATGCCAAAGGCTTAGTCATGACTGCACTACAGTGGTCACACCCTCAACATCCTCAAAAATTGCTCCTATTTTCCTTGTGACCAACTATTCCATGAACCTTCCGTATCCAGGCATCTGCTTTAACGACTCAAGAAGAGGTATGTTCAAGCTCAGTTATTGCAGCAACTCAATAAATTGCTTGAATTTAGCTTTCTTTTTCTTCTAAATCAATCCATAGTAGTAATACCACTCCTCGTAGTAATAGAAATTACGTGACCTTCATTTTTAATATTTTGCACTTATTTCTCAAAAGGGTACCTATCTACCTCTTGTTCATAGCTGCTGACATCTTCCAAAATTGGTACTCCAACTTCTTTATAGCAGTGGTATGTGACTCCACCTTCTAGATCAACCCTGAAATATCAGCCTTAATCTCACTAAGGTTAGTTTCCTGATTTTCCTGACCCTTCACAAAGTTAGCTAGTATCTCCTGCATTCTGGATTTTGTATTGTGTATACAAGGTGAAATTTTTCTATCTCTCTTCTCGTTGTAGTCATATTTCTTTCTCCAGTCACCATCTTGCTCTCTTCTATGGTCTCTATTTTTATCATAGTAGTTTTGACCTTGGTTGCCTTGCCTTTGGTCTCAAAAACCCGACATCTGATGATCTAGACAGTTAGCTTCCTACTCTAATTCTGACTCGTACGCTTTGAAAGTTGTCCCCTGTGCTGCTACTACATTCACTTTCTCAGAATTTTTTGTTGCAAACTGCTTTGCTAGAACCCCTAAACTAGTTATTAGTAACGCAATTTCGGGTTCTACTATATCAACAAATGCTTTTTGGTCACAGGAAGCATCTATAGAATATGTACCAGATCCTCTTTCAGCCTCTCGAGTTTACCACTCTCGGTGAGTGAGTGAGATCTGATCTAAAATCTTCGAAGCTACCTCCCAACATAGTCTCATAAAAGCTCCTCCAAACATGGTGTCTGCAATGGATCTGTAGTAGATAGTCAGTGGTCTGTAGAATTTCTCCAATAAACTTATCGGTAATAACTAATGATTTGGAACCAAGCTCAGCTTCTTCTTAAATATAAACCAAGCCTCGTACATAGACACTGACTATAACTACCTGAAATTGTATATCTTGTCCTTAAGCTGTAACATGCTTGATAGAGGAAAGAACCTAACTAAGAATTACCTGCACAACTCATTCCAAGTAGTGATAGAGCCTCTTGGAAATTCCCCTAACCATAAAGATGTTTCTCTAGTAAGTAAAAAGGGGAAAAGCCTCAGTTTAAGTGCTTTCTAATTTACCCTTGGATTGGTATATGAGTAACAGATCCCAAGGAAATTTTCTAGGTGCGAATCTGCATCATCGGTAAGATATCCTATAAACACACCCTTCAAAAGTAGAAGTTGAATCATGGCACTTGTAATGTCAAATTTGATGCCTAGGGGCAAAATAGGAGGTACTGTGGCTCAAGCCTCATATGGCTTAACATATCCAATATCTTCTTCATCATCTGTATACAGTTGCATGTACGGATATGCTGGGATTACTTGAACATGAGCACCTCTAACTCTATTTTGATTCCCATCAAGTGCTTCTCGATGGTCTGTTGTTGATGTCTGTTTAGCTAGATCTGCATCCCTAGTTATCCTCTAAGCTTCTTTCGCTGCTCTCTTCTCTACTTCATCTTGAGGTAAAAGCTCACCAGTCCGATGATCAATAATGTTTGGTATCCTTTTGGCAGGAGGTGCAATATTATGAACCCCTTTTGGATTATCAACACTTTTCGGCTCAAACATCCTACCAGGTGTTTGTAGGATCCTCTTTGGATTCGAATTAACTAGAAGTAAGGGATAGCCTCCACTCCATGTGTTAAGCATACACTGGCATATGCCCAACTAAGAATTAAAAAAGAAAACTAAAAACTCAAAAACTGCAATAACCTCAATCTATAAATCAACACCGTGTTCCCCAACAACAACGCTAATTTCTTGATGACATTAAAGAAACACCTCCTTTCAGGTGAGGGTATGGTCGCTATTAAGATATAGTAACCCAACTAAGGTTGGAGTGGAATCTAAGGGAGCACATGATTTGACAGATCACCGTGGTTACGGTCTATGGCCAAAATAGGAAAGTAAATGAGGGGATTTGTTTGTAGTTGTCTTGAACAAAGAATAATATTAACTTGGTTGAAAATCAATCGTAAGTGAATACTAGGATTGTGCTCCCCCTGGAGTCTCAACTCTGTAGGTTTATGTGCATTATTGAACCAACCCAATACCTTGCATGCAAAATCAATATGTTATATACCACCTACAGTCCTTTGGATGAGTTGGAGGATTTCACCCTTTACCTTTTGAGTCTAAAGGTGTCATGTTACCAACCCTTACCCTGGTCCTAGTTAACTATCACCTTTTGTGTCTTAAGTTATTAGATGGACGCTAATGGTTATTCACTATATTCCATTTTACTATCGAAAATTAACTCCCAAATTACTGTTGTCTTTATCTTTACCTAGTCACTACTCCTTTTTTAGAGTATATAGCAATATCTAGGAGGGATCCTAATATGTGTACCCATTAAGAAATAAATAATATCGAAGATAAAGCAATGTCTGCCATGGGTATTGGTACATGTCAACAATCGCACTTCCCTTACTTTATCAATTTACCAGGGTTTCCACAACCCTAGCTATGGGTTTTAGCCGGTAGTGATTGTGGAGAAATCAATAACATTCATATTGGAATGCAAAGATGAAATCACAATGATAAGATGAAAGAAAACGCACAATCGTAAACTGAATAATCAATCAAAGTCAGTACAATGAAATCCGAATATCAAAGATGGATCTTGATAGCAAAATATGGTTCTAAGTGTTAAATGTGCATAACTCCTATTAAAAAGTACATAAAGGGTATTTAAAGTACAAGATAAAAACCAAAAAACTAAGCCCAAACAAAATAGGAAAAAATAGGGTTAGTGGCCACCTACTCCCTATACCTGCAGTTTGGCAGGGTACAGGTACTACCTGCGGCCCAGGCACAGGGTGCATATAGCAGTTGTAAAAATCCTGTAATGTTCATCCCTCAGGATGTTGACTTTCTGGCACCTGCTTTGTGTACATGTGGTTCGTAGGTCCTACTTGTGGCCACATGTTAACTTGGTAGTTGAAGGTAGTCAGTTTTTCGGCTCTTCTTGGACTCTCAAACATGTGTTAATCACGATCAAGCTGGGAAACATCCCATATATCCATAATCGCTCCAAAAGTGATCAAAAATACCCTTTTCACCCTTTTCACGAACTTATCATCCAAAATATTATTTTCTGCAAAACAAACCAAAAATAAATCAAATCTAACAAAATGGCCTTAGAAACCTGTATATTTTCCTTGTTTTAAGAGCTGAAAGTGCTATATTTCTATAGCACATCTAAGCAGAAAGTACAAAATGCCTTATGTGACTTTCCATACCAAATCAGAAAATTACCATTTAGACTACAGACTAAGTTTGTAATAAAGATTCATGTTTCTAAAATGGCTAAAATATCGGCATAAAAAGAGTTAGCTGGCTAACTGAGAAAGCATCGACTTGCTGATGTGGGATTGCTTTTGCCCTGAAATATGTATAATCATTGTATACTTGCTTTAAGATTTGGTATACCAGACTTAGACACTCCAATTCTTATGAAAAACTTGGATTGAGGGCTTGATCGGCAAGTCAAAGTCAGACCCTGCATAGCCCGTGGGATTTTTAGGTCATGTCGGATACTCCATGTAGCTTAGAACTATAGTAATCAAAATTGAGTTTCAGAATCAACCTTTCAACTGAAACCTATGATTACATGTTGTTATGGTATCTTGTAACCACATATTATGTTTCGACCAATGTTTTATCTACTTTAAATTTTTTATAAAAATATTATTTTATTTCGTTGTTCTACATTCCAATACATTCCACATATTGACCTTCTCCAGGCGACAGCATTGTCTCATAATTTAGGTTTTTAGGTGAGTTATGTGGTCTTGCATAGTAGTAGGATCTCCTAAAATATTAGATTTGGTAAGTTGCCCATCTTTTGGAAGGCCTTTCATTTAGACATTTACTTCCTTTAAGTTTTACACTATGGTTGGGACCTTGTCCCTCTCTAGACAATTTATTTATTAGTAGAGGTTTCATAGACAAGGTTTGACAGAAATTTTTATGACATTACTAATAGAGTTTATTGATAAGATATCCATAAACTTCATTATGTTGTTTTCGCATTTTATATGAGTTATGCTATTGATAGAACACTATGGGTTGATATGACCCAAACTACGGCCTAGTCGTGTCGGGTTTCTCAAGCCCAACTGGGATCGAAGACCATCCCCTATGCACAACCATAACCGCCTCACACCATATGTTTAATAAGTTCCAAGTTTATATAACATAACAAAATGGAACAATCATAAATCAAATACAGTCAAACGGTGTCAGCCCCAATACTAATACTAATACCAAGGTTGACACCAATACCGACATCACCAATACGAACCTAAAGTAGTCTCACAAAGCCTCTATCAAAAATCAAAACAACATCCGATTGGGACATGTTCCCCACCATAGCCAAAAGCCAAAGTCTAAGAATAACAAAGGTATGTAGAGAAAACAATAACATGAAATAGAGCCATCCGGAGTATGGAAGCTCACTAATTCAATCCGACACAAAGTTGTCACCCAATCCAATCCACTGAGTAGAAGGAGTAGTATGGTCGGTTCCTGTATCGCGTGGGGATACAACGGCCAAAGACGAGTTAGCGAGTAAACTCTAGCATGTAATAAGAAGTAAGGATAAAATAATGACGTTTTAAACCAAGTGAATTACACTATGCAATCACAAAAATATATACATATATAACATTCTAGGAAAAGGAACATGTTTAACATGAATTTAAAAACTTTAACCTGGGTTCGTGTAGCTTAACCGTCCTAAGATCACCCACAGGCTATATGGGTCCAGTGTTACCCCTTGAACGGACCCCAGTGTGTGTCGCTGCACGAATCAGACATATCATAGGGGTAGGGGATTCCTGTGTACCCTTCGCCCTTTATGATACATATATACAAGTATAAACTTAGGGAACTCCCATTTACCACATAATTATATGGTCACTATGACCAACCCTCATGTCAGCAAACTTGAATTTTCAGTGTTCGTCCATTGGACTCACACCTTCACAGTTAGCTATCACAACTCGATGTTATTGCCTAATTTAAACCATTAGCACTTAACCAAACCACCATCCATAGTTAATCACCAAGGTATTATGTAGGGGTATCGTCAGACCGACTATAGCTTGAAAGTTATGTCATTAGCCAATCCATAGGGGATTCCCATGTACCCTACATGATTTCCAATTAAATCAAAACCATGGACACCAAGGCCTTTTCAATCCATTTAAAACCATTTAAACCAATTTATTTACCATTACCATATTATGGAATTCAATAGTTTCAATTAAAGTTAAGCTAGGTGAAAAAACCATTCGCATAGGCATTTCATCAAACATGTTGAGGGTAAATAATGTCCTTATAATGTTTTATATTATGGGGACATAAGGAATTAAGAGAGAAAATATATAAAATACCCCCAATTTAAACTGTATAAATTCTCGTAGGAGGGTACGACTACACCCCCACCCAAAAACTACAACCTAACAGAGGAGTGGTACCCACCACGCATACCGTACAAAGGAAATTGGTCTCCAACACTGACAAATATATAACCACAAAATCTATTTCGTACCCAAGCATATGACAAGTATCGTAGAACTTACCTTAAGCAGAATAGAATCATCTAGGCTATGCATATGACATCATACAATTACACTATACCTATAGTACCCTAACATACGACTAGTATGATGTCCATTGGTACCTCGGACATAAACCAACCAAAACTTACTGATCAACAGACGAGTTGAGGTCCCTAAAAGATACCCTATCATACGATAAGTACCCCTAATCTATGATGTCTAGAAGCTAAAACTTAAGAAATTTTCTAAGGATAAAAACCCATGTTGTTTAAATTCTCCCCTACTTGGATCATTCATGCTCGAATGATAGAAGGAGGCAGTACCATCATGATTTAAATCCCCAAACATCTCAGCCCTTATCTTTAAGATAAAAAACAAAGATAACAAAGAATAAACCTTTTCTTTATCAAAGTTTGCAAACATAAGTATAATGAAGAACACATACCTTTCGCACGAACTTCCAGAGTAGAAAATAGGAATTGATACTTGGACTTCTTGTCCTTTTCAGCTTCCCATGTAGCCTTTCAACCTTATGGTTGCACCATAGAACCTTAATCAAAGCTATATCCTTGGTCCGCAATTGATGAACCTGGCAATACAACATCTCAATCTGGACCTCCTCATACATCAAGGAATCCGAAATACCAATATCCTTGATAGGCATGATTTGAGATGGATCACCCATATGTTTCCTCAACATACAAACATGGAATGCCAGATTAATGGGGCTCAATATAGAAGCCAACTCTAACTCATACACAACATTACCAACCCTTCTCAAAATAAGGACCCACATACGGGGACTGAGCTTCCTCTTTTTACCAAACCGTATAACTCCCTTCATGGGAGACCCCTTTAGAAACACTCTATCCCAACCTCAAACACTAACTTTCTTCGCCTCACATATGTATAGCAACTTTGGTGACTTTGGGAAAATTTAAGCCTATCCCAAATCACCTTCACCTTTTCCATAGCTCGGTAAACCATGACCGGGCCAAACATCTTTGCCTCACCAACCTCGAACCACCCAATAGGAGATCTACACCTCCTACCATACAATACTTCAAATGGAGCCATGCCAATGCTCGAATGGTAGCTATTATTGTAAGAGAACTCTATAAGAGTCAAATGATCAACCGAATAACCACCATAATCCATCTCGCAAGCACAAAGAATTTTCTTCAATTGCTGAATAGTCCTTTCTGCTTACCTATCCGACTACGGTGAAAATAGTACTAAGACTAACCTTTGTCCCTAAACCTTTATGGAATGACTACCAAAAGTGAGATATAAACAGCGTACCACAATCTGAGATAGAAGAAATAGGTACCCCATGCAATTTCACAGTCTCAAGAAGATACAATCTTGCATAATCCTCAGCTGAGAAGTTAGTCCTCATTGGCTAAAAGTGAGATTACTTTGTTATCCTATCCACGATGACCCAAACCAAATAAAATTGACTCTAAGATTGAGGAAGACCGGTAACGAAATCCATATTGATTACTTCCCACTTCCATTTAGGAAACTTAATCTCTTAATATAATTCTCCAGGCCTACCTCATGTGCTCAACTTTCACTTGTTGGCATACCATGAACTTGGCCACAAAATTATCCATATCCCTCTTCATATGATTCCACCGATAAATCTCCTGAAGTTCATGATACATCTTCACCAAATCAGAATGAACAACATAGTGTGACTCATGCGCCTCAGCTAAGACCCTCTTATGCAAACCATCCACATCGAGAACAAATAATCTCCTTTGGTACCGCAAAGTACCATCACCTTGAATCTCGACATTATGCCTGCCTATATCAAACTTGATCCTCATCAAGATAGGATCTAACATATGCTTCTCTTTGATTTCAGCACCAAGAGACGACCACGCCACTTTCTGTACCAATAGACTACCATCCTCGGAGTCCAAAAGACGAACCCCAAGGTTGGCCAACTGGTGAATATACTTCACAACTCCTGTTTCTCCTTATCCATGTGAACTAGACTCCCAATGGACAAACACTAAGAGCATCAACGGCCATATTTGCTTTATCTAGAGGGCAGTGAAGACTCATATCATAATCCTTGAGAAGTTCAAGAAATCTCTTTTGCCTGAGGTTAAGTTCTTTCAAAGTAAACACATACTACAGGCTTTTATGAACAAAAAAGATATTTACATGCACTCCACATAAATATGATGCCATATTTTCAATGCAAATACCCCAATTAATAATTTCAAGTCATGAGTTGGATTATTCCTCTCATGTGCCTTTAACTATCTAGAGGAATAAGCTATCACCTTTCCATGTGGCATCAGAACACAACCAAGTCCCACAAAAGATGTATCACAGTAGGACACAAATCCATCAATGCCATCAAGCAAAGTCACGACCAAAGGCGATGTCAAGACCGAAGCCAAAGTTATCCTATCCTTCAGCTTCTCAAAACTACCCTCACAGGAATCCGACTATAAGAACTTTACCTTCTTCTGAGTCAACTTAGTCAATAGGGCAGCTATAGTCATAAAAATTTCCACAAACCTTCTATAGTAACCGGCTAAACCTAAAAAGCTCCGAATATCGATTGGACTTATGGGTCTAAGACACTTATTAACCACTGAAACTTTTAATGGATCTACCATGATCCCTTTGTTAGAAATGATATGACCTAGAAATATGACAGCGTTTAACCAGAATTCACATTTCAAAAACTTAGCATACAACTACTGCTCCTTCAAGGTTTTTAACATAATCCAGAGGTGATTCTCATGATCCACCTTTCTCTTAAAATACACCAAAATATCATCTATGAACGCAATAACAAACAGATCTAAAAATTGATGGAAGACCATATTTATCAAATCCATGAATGTTGCAGGGGCATTGGTTAATCCAAAAGATATAAATAGAAACTCAAAAGGCCCATACCAGGTATGGAAGGCATTCATAAGGATATCCTACTCCCTAATCTTTAACTGATGATACTTAGATCAAAGATCAATCTTTGAGAAAAATTTAGCACCCTTCAATTAATTAAACAAATAACTGATCCTTAGAAGAGGATACCTATTCTTCACTGTCACCTTATTCAATTGCCGATAATCAATTCACAGCCGAAGAGAACCATCCTTATTATGCATGAATAACACCCGCGCACCATATGGGGATTCATTGGGATGGATAAAACCCTCATCCAAAAGATTCTTTAATTGTTTCTTAAGATCCTTCAACTTAGCCGGAGCCATTCTATACGGAGGAATAAAAATTGGACGAGTGTCTGAAACAACATCAATTCAAAACTCAATATCCCTATTAAAAGGAACACTAGGAAGGTCATTAGGTAAGACCTCAGGAAATTCATTTACCAGAGGGACAGAATGCAAGGAAGGACACTCCGAGTTAGAATTTTTAAGTCGAACTAGATGGTATAGACACCCCTTGGAGATCAATCTCTGATCTCTAAGATAAGATATGACTATCTCCTTAGGAACTAGGGAACCACCCTCCCACTAAATAACCAGCTTATTAAGGAATTTAAAGATAACTTTACAGATCTGACAATCTTAAGATTCATAGCACGAGTCCAACCAATACATCCCTAATATAACATGAAATTCCTCTATATCTAATTCAAGATGATCCATAAAAGTTTCTTTGCTACCAATAAATACCACATACCCCTTATAGACTTTTTTAGTAATCATTGAGTTACTTAGCTAGGTAGAAATAAAAAAAGGGTCTAAAACACACTCCGAACAAAAATCAAAATGCACAGCCACAAATAGGGTCACATAAGAAAGAGAAAACCCCAAATTAAATAATACATATTGCAGGAAAATAGTTGCAACATACTAGTCACAACATCAGGCAATGCCTCAGACTCTTGTAGGGTAGTGAGATCATAAAGACAGTTCTGACCAGTGTCAGAACTAGATAGAGCACCTTTAGGTTACAGAGCTAATGATAAAGCAACTGGAACCATATTTACCCCTAAAGCAACCTCACCAACAGGACAGTTTATAAATATATGCCCTTCCAGACCACATTAGAAGCATATGTCTCTGTCCACATAACAAAAACCCCGATGTAATCAACCATAAAACCTATAGGAAGGATATAATAGAGCTGACTAGGCCCCACTAGCCTGAGATTGGGCACCCTGTGCCCTGAAGTTGTCGCTATCTTTGAAATGTCTGTCACTCAATGGCTTTGGGTAGGGAGAACTAGACATCAACTAAGACGCAAAATTTCTCCACTTCTTCTTGGACCATTTACGACCATCACTAACACTCTATTGTTGGCTACTACCCAGCTTAGAGAAGCTAAAATTCTTACCCTGCCTCTCCATAATTTCAGCCTTCTTCTCCTTCTTTTCTTAAACCTTTTCCATCTACACTACCAACCTGGATATATCCATGTCCTTGATCAACAAGGCAGCCTTAATCTCAAATATCAACTCTCTAGACAACCTAGAAGCAATTTTTCTTATTATATCCCTAATGCTGGAAACTATCTCTAGAGTATACTGAGACAACTGGTAAAATTTCAAGGAATACTCCTTGACAGACATCTTACCTTGCCTCCAATTAATAAACTCTTCTAACCTAACTTCTTTCAACTTCTGAGGAAAGAAGCAGTCCATAAATGCACTGGAAAAATTCTCCCATAGTGATGACTCATTAGTGTTACCCTTTTCCTGGTCCTATTTCTCATACCATTGGTATGCCACATCTTTTAGTTGATAGGCTAAAAATTCCACACCCTACATATTCGGGCAATGCATAACATGAAAGATCTTTTCCATCTCATCGAGAAAACCTTGAGAATATTCCTCCACCTTAATACTCATAACGGTCGGAGGTATCAATCTCTTGTAGTGGCCAACCCTTGTGGCCTCAGAAAATGGAGTAACAGGAATACCACGCTCAGACTAAGTATCTCTAACTTGTGCATGAATAGATTGACAAAACTCAATGTTCATCACTTTTGCGTGAAGTGTCTGAGATTGACTAAAGGGGACTGATGGACATCCTGAACAATTCAAAACTAGACCCCTAGACTGAGTATGGATCCCATGAGTAGAGTGTGTCCCATCAATATTGTCCCCAGTTAGGACAGAGGGGTTTTCGTGAGCTTCAGATCATCGAGGATACATGATCTAAAAAGCAAACAAATAAGAATTATTGGAGAATCATGACTTAGACTATATCTTAAAAATAAAATAAAATAAAAACATTCCTAAATGCCTCATAGCCTTTACCTTATTAGTGTGGCACGCTACATGCCCCTAAAAGAGACTCTACTCAACATGGCTTTTTGGACTCCCAAGTGACTATGAACTTAGGGCTCTAATACAAATTGGACACTACCCGAATCAGGGCCTAGTCATGTTGGGTGCCTCAAGCCCAACTAGGACCATAGACCACCCCTTATACCCAACTATAATCGCCCTACACCATATATTAAATAAATTCCAATTTAATATAACATAATATAATGAAAAAATCATAAATCAAATAAAGTCAAATGGTGTCAGTCCCTATACCATTACCAATGCCAAGGCTGACACCGCTACCGACACCACCTATGCTGTCACGCCCTAAAATAATAGTGATGGACAAGAGCTATATACACTTACTCTACAAGCACTTTATGATGTACGGAAGGTTATAAGGTAATAATGGGAAGGATATTCGATAAGGGTTGCATATATACACGAGGGAGTTATATTAACAAAACTATACAATACTGCATGATGTCCATGAAGCCTCTAACCAGTTTAACACACTATACTACAAGTGACTAGTTGGCATCAGGCCCATCATGCCCAACCAGAGACATGTACATATAATCAAAAACACTAGGCATAGACTGGCTCCAGAGAGAGTTAGGGCTCACCAAAATATTAGCTGAAAATGGCGATAAAGTGTAACGTTAACGTCTATTATCCTAAGGATCTGAGCCTGCATTAATAAAATATAGTGGTCCTGAGACGTCAGTACATAAACAATATGTACTGGTATGAAAGCAGACTGAATAATAACAAGACAAATACAACAAGCTCATATGAGTCAAATGGTAAAGTGAAAAATGGATGAGCCAACAGAAACACATATACAATATAAACTGATAACTTATGCACCAACCTTATTAGCATCATATATAATATTTAGAAAAATGTTCATCATAATAAAGGACCTATACTTTGCCTAGGTGATGCACTTATCCTATAAGTGGTACAAATGATCATAAAATGACCTTCCGAAGGCAATCTGAGGCAAGTATAAAGCATATATTGCTCACATACTTATTTCTATGATCCTATATGTGTAACTTAATCATAGTCTATATCCAGGTACGCCCCACCTAGGGGCTACTATGAAAGTCTGCCCGCAGTCCATTTATGCCATATGTTGCCTTGAGTCAGGCAGAACCAATATATGATGTTCCAACTGACTTCAAATACAAGTGATGCCAAAAAGGTGGGTGCACCCAATGGTTGGGCTCGCTATAGTGGTCTGGTCTCGATCCTGTGCACAGAATTATGTCGAGCGATATGCCAAGCCAAACCTATGTACCCTTCCATCATTAATGTTTATCAAATAATGCCTTGAAGGCCCGTGAAATGTGAATTACTATAATGATCGTTTAGCTACCATATACAAATAAAACTATGATATTACAATTTCCTCCTAACGTGAAAGGGCTTCAAGTAAAGAAACTTATGATAATATGGATGTATCATAGGAATTTAACACAAAGAGGGAAATATAGATATTTATAAGCTTGATGGTAGAGCGAGGGAATGATATGTAAGGCAATATAAAGATCTCACTTTCGTATTTCGTCAGAATTATACTAACATCAAATAGGAAAGAGCATGTGATGTAAGGTGGTGCCTTATCAGTCATAAAAGGTTTAGATTTACATACCGCAATGTTTTACTAGCTATGATAGTATTCCGAAACTTTATCCTACCAATCACCAATTTAAGATATCTGATAGCCAATCTACTAACTACAAGGATTAAGATATATGTTCATTAATGACTTGTATACATATTTAACAATTTAATCCAATAATCCTTTATTATGCCCGAAACCAATTGAATTTCTTAACAATAATCCATAATGGATTCCAACTTTTCCAACATATACAATTCAACAGTAAATTCATCTAATTGATATAAATTCCTAAAATATCCCTTTACAAAAATTCAATCTCTTTCAAAAATCTTAGTGCAAACCCATCTCAAGAAGTAGTACAAAGATTCAAGTAAACGATAATTAACAACTCATGCTGCACCCGAACATATTCCATGATTAATTCAAGTATAAGGTTAAGAAAATTACCTTTTTAAAATTAATCCCCAATTTGAGTTCTTGAGAATTCTTAATAAAACAAGTAGTTTCTAGCAGCTAAGGGTCGTGGAACTTCTCTTCTTGAAGTAATTTTCTTATACACCTCATAATCTTTTGAATTTTCTTCTCGATTTGCTGAACAAAAGAGAGGGACAGAGAACCCTTTAGGTTCAATTCACGTTCTGGAGCTTTTCCTAAGGAAAAGAATGAAAATATTTCCTTAAGGTGACTTTACCTATTATTATTATTATTATTAATCAAAAATAAAAGAATAGAAAAAGTCAAAGGCCCACACCTTGAACATTTAACATATGTATAACAATACTCCCAAGTCCTTTATCTTAAAAGCAACAACAAATACCTTGTATAAATATATTCTACTCCATTTGATTTTCTTTTGTATCACAATTTTCTTTATAGATCAAGGTTGTACTTAATTTAAATTGTTAACTTAATTTAAAATTTTCTCGATGTGCTACAATCTCCCCCAGTTAAGATCATTCATTCTCGAATCATGCTTGTACCTTACTTTCCATTCCATAATTATCCAAGACATCCTTAAGATCATTTAATTAACCTTTTATCCCATCATAAGGCCTTAAAATTTGACCAACTATTCAAATTTTCAAAAATTTTGCCAGAGTTTTCTTTGTAAATAGGCCTATCGGGTACCTTTTAGCTAGCCAGAATACATCCAAATACGCTTCACAGAGTGTCACAACACATATAATACTCAACTAATAACATACGAGGCTCCGCATTGGCCTTAAACTCAAGAAATAGTACACGAGGCTCCTCTTGGCCTTACACATAATTAAAAGTCATATCCACCATGTAACTTACCTTATACTCTGCATCCACTCGTTGTTTCCATGTAAATCTCAAGACTCATAGGCACAAGTCATGTACCTAAATATATCAAGAATAAATTAGATGTCCATAGAAAAAATTATACTAGCACTAATGATCACATAAAGAGAAAAGCAGTTTAAGAATCTTTTGGTAGTTTTGGAACAAATATGGGTATTTAGCTTTCATATTCGCTTCTAATTCCCAGGTGGCTTCTTCCATATTTTGGTCCCTCCACAACACCTTTACTGAAGCTATGTCTCTAGATCTTAACTTTCTGACTTGTCGATCCAATATGGCCACGGGGACTTCCTAGAATGATAAGTTTCCAGCAAGTTTAATACCCTCTATAGGGATGACGTGAGATGGCTGTCCTAATCATTTACATAGCATAGAAACGTGGAAAGACAGGATGCACTACAGCTAACTCTAGAGGTAATTCTAGCTCATAGGCTACCTGGCCAATTTTGTGAATAACTCTATAGGGCCCAATATATCTGGGTCTCAACTTACCCTTCTTACCAAATCGTATAACGCCTTTCATAGGCGTCACCTACAAGAACACAAAGTCATCAATTTTAAAATTTAAATCCCTACGTCGTACATCTTCATACAATTTTTTTTGCCCACTCTGGGCAGCCTTCAACCACTCTCGCATAAACTTAACCTTTTCAATAGCTTGATAGACTAGATCCCGACCTAATACTTATGTTTCGCCTACTTCAAACCAACCAACAAGTAATCTACATTATCTCCCATATAGAGCTTCGAATGGAGCCATGCCAATGCTGGAGTGATAACTATTATTATAAGCAAATTCTATTAAAGGAAAATGATCATGCCAATTACCTTTAAAATCTAGTACACACGCTATCAATATGTCTTCGAGAATCTGAATGGTGTGCTCGGCCTGGCCGTCTGTCTGCGGATGAAACACAGTATAAGGTTACCTCCTATGAAATGATTTCCAAAATTGAGCTTTAAATGGATAACCTCTATCTAAAATAATAGACATCGGGGTCCCATATAGGCGGACAATCTCTTTTATATATAAGTTGGCATAATCTTCAACTGCGCTGATAGATTTAACAGGAAGAAAATGGGTTGATTTCATTAACCGATCAACTATTACCCAAATAGAATCATGTTTCTGATAAGAGAAAGGTAAGACTACAATGAAGTCCATATTAATAGCATCCCACTTCCACACAGGAATACAAAAAGTTTGAGCTAGGTCATCGGGTCTTTGATGTTCCACTTTTACTTGCTGACAATTAGAGCATTGTGCCACATATTTTGCTATATCTTTCTTCATGGCATTCCACTAGTAGATCTCATTAAGATCATGATACATTTCTATAGAGCCGGGATGTATTGAGTAACGAGAGTAATGTGCCTCAGCTATAATCTATTATCGCAACCCATCTACCTTAGGTTCACATAATCTACATCTACACCTTAAGGTGCCATCAGCTGCTAGTTCGAATGATGTAATTCGATGTTGTTGAATTCCCTCTTTGTATTAGAACAGTAAGGGGTTATCATACTTTCTCTACATAACTGACACCATGAGCGATGACTCAACTGAATTAAGTACAACAACGCCACCATCTTTAAAATCCATAAGGCGAACGCCAAGATTGGCCAATTTGTGAGCATCTCTTGCTACTTCCTGCTGAACAAGTGACAGGTGTGCAATACTACCCATGGATAGTTGACTAACAGTATCAACTATAATGTTACCTTTATAGAGATGATATAGAATATTGACATCATAATCCTTCAGTAACTCAATCCACCTCTTTTGCCTCAAGTTTAGCTCTTTCTACTTGAATAGATATTAGAGACTCTTATGATCAGTATAGATATCAGTAGAGATATCAACATACACTCCATAAATAATAGTGCCACATTTTAAGCATGAAAAGTACAAATACAAGCTCTAAGTCATAAGTGGGATAATTCTATCCATGCTTCTTTAATTGTCGAGATGCATACGCTATAACTCTTCCATACTGCATTAGGACGTAACCCAAACTAACACCTAAAGCATCACAATACACTATATATCCTTCTATGCCCTCTGGCTAATACTGGTGCTGTAGTCAATCTATGTTTCAACTCTTGGAAACTTCTTTCGCAAGAATCTAACCACTGGTACTTAACCGTTTTCTGCATCAATTTGGTCAATGGGGCAGAAATAGAGGAAAATCCCTCTACAAATCTCTTATAATAACCGACTAGACCTAAGAAATTACAATCCTCAGTGGCAGTAGTTGGTTGAGGCCAATGCTTCACAGCGTCTTATCTTCTAAAAATCTAATCTAATGCCTTCTCCAAATACCACATGACCAAGAAAGGCAACCGAGGTCAACCAAAACCCACACTTAGAGAACTTAGCATACAACTGGTGCTCTCTAAGCGTTTATAATACTGACCTCAAATGATCTGCATGCTCAACTTCATTTAGTGAATATATCAAAATATCATTTATAAATACAATCACATATGTATCAAGAAAAGGTTTGAAAATCCTATTCATCTTGTCTATGAAGGATGTTGGAGCATTCGTTAGTCCAAATGACGAAGAAACTCAAAGTGCCCATATCTTGTTCGAAAGGTGTTTTAGGAATATCTATTTTACAAATTCTTAACTGGTGATAGCCGGACCACAAATCGATCATTGAAAAGCATTTAGCTCCCTATAATTGATCAAATAAATCATCATTTCGGGGGAGAGGGTACTTATTCTTTATTGTCATTTTGTTCAGCTGCCTATAATCTATACACATTTGCAACATGCCATCTTTTTTGCGTACAAAAAGCACTGGCGCACCCCAAGGTGATATAATGGGCTGAATGAAACCTTTATCAAGTAAGTATTTTAATTTCCCTATTAACTTTTTCAATTCTAAAGGTACCATTCCATAAGGTGGAATTGATATTGGCTGAGTACCGGGATACCAAAATCGATCTCACTGACAGGAGGTAATCTAGGAAGTTCATTAGGAAATACATCTGAGTACTCATTCACTACTGTACAAATTCTAGAGTTGGTGCCTTCTTTTCGACCTCAATGTCTTTCACTTGGACTAGGTGATACAAACACCCATTGCAATTAGCTTTCGTGCCTTACGAAAGGAAATAAACCTATCTCTAGGCACAGTAGAATCACCCCCCTCCCCCCACTCTAAGATCGACTCTCTTGGAAAATAAAAATGATCCATCTTGGCTCGACAATCAACTGTAGCATAATAGGAGGATAACTAATCCATGCCCATAATAACATCAAAATCAACCATTTTAAGTTCAATCAGATTAGCTAATGTAGCACGACCATATACTGTCACTACACAATCATAATACACTCGTCTAGCTATAATAGAATCTCTTACTAGATTCAATACTACAAATGGTTCTCGTAACAACTCTGGCTCTACTCTAAACTTCTTTGCAATGAATGGAGTAACATACGATAAGGTAGACCCTAGGTCTATCAAGGCATTGACATCATATGAAAAGAAAACTAAGGTACCTGTGACCACATATAGAGATGCCTCTGAATCCTACTGACCAGTTAGTGCATACAAATGATTCAGTCCTGCACTCGAACCAGGCCCTCTGCCCCTACCAGATCCTCTACCTGCTAATACTGGTTGGCCATCCTAGCCCTCTTATTCTGCTCTCACTCATTATCTACATCGCGATTATGTTGATCCTCCTCCAACTACTAAGCATGTGCCATGATTTTTGTTATATCTAGATCTTTATTCATAGCAGCAATAGAAAAAAGGTCCTCCAAAGGAACCGCAAGGCCATTCACAAAGTGATGAATCTATTTTGCTTGTGTGCTAAACAATACTCCTTCACACTAAGATTACCCTACTTTAAGGATAAAAATTCATCCACCTTTGCCTCTCAGAGCTATAATGGCATGAAATGATTCATAAAGGCTTTTGAAAATTCTATCCAAACTGTTGGGGGAGCTTCCTAACCTTTCGATTCAACCCGCATCTCATACCAATCAACAGCAACATATTTCAGTCGATGGGCGGCCAATTCAACTGCATCTGTATCTAAGACCTACATCACCTTACAAATTCGATAACCCTCATCAATAAATTATTGAGGGTCCTCTGCAAGCTTAGAACCTATGAATTCTGGTGGATTCATATGGAGGAAATCTTTGATCCTAGATTGTCCATCCCTCCTTGAGTAGCAATTGGTACATCTATAGTGGCGACCAACTGTGTAAACAACTGTATCGCTCCCTTAAGATCTGGGTCTGAGGCACCTAGCTATGGGATAGGAACTTTTTTTAGTACCACTGGAGATGCAAAAACCTTTGTAGGTCCTTTCATCCCAGCCATTTGAGAACCTGAAAGTATAGAACCCAACAAACTTTCTTGAGTCTTATTCAGGTCCACTGATACGGGAGATTGCCCAGTAGTGGTTGCCTCCTGAGTAATGCCAATAGTGGCCTACTGGGCTGCTTAATCCTTGTCTATAGCAGACATGGTCTGTATCATAAGTAAATAGAATAGGAGTTAAAAGTAACTTCGTATAACTTAACTCTATTACACGATCTAGATTATTCATAAAGGACAAATGCCTAAATGTCCATGTAGTCCCCTAACTATAAATGTGGTGCGCAACACAACAATAAATAAGGCCCTACTAGACACAGCTTCATAGACTTCCTAGGACACCAAAACCCAATCTCTGATACCAAGTTTGTCACACCCCAAAATGATAGTGACGGACAAGAACCGTATACACTTACTTGGCAAGCACGTTACAATGTACTTAAGTTGATAAGGTAATAATGGGAAGGATATTCGATAAGTGTTGTATATATACACGATAGATTTATATTAACAAAACTATGCAATACTAAACGATGTCCATGAAGCCTCTAGTCAGTTTAACACACTATACTACAAGTGACTAGTTGACATTAGGCCCATCATGGCCAACTAGAGACCTGTACATATAATCAAAAAAAACTAGGCAAAGACTGGCTCTAGAGAGAGTTGGAGCTAACAAAAATATTAGCTGAAAATGGCAATAGAGTCTAACGTGAACGTCTGCTATCCTAAGGATCTGAGCCTGCATTAATAAAACATATCGGGACTAAAACATAAATACATAAAAAAAACATGTACTAGTATGAAAGCAGACTGAATAACAACTGGACAAATATAGAAGCTCATATGAGTCAAATGGTAAAGTAAAAAATGTATGTGCCAACAAAAACACATGGATGATATAAACTAATAACTTATGCACCAACCTTATTAGCATAATATATAATATTTAGAAAAATGTTCATCATAATATAGGACCTATACTTTTCCTAAGTGATGCAATTATCCTCTAAGTCGTACAAATGATCATAAGATGGCCTTCTGAAGGCAATGTGAGAAAAGTATAAAGCATATGTTGCTCACATAATCATTGCTATGATCCCAGATGTGTAACTATAATTGCAGTCTGTATCCAGGTACGCCCGCCCAAGGGCTCATTATGAGGGTCTACCCGCTGGCCATATATGTCATATGTTGGCTCGAGTCAGGGAAACTAATATATCACATTCCAACTGACTTCAACTACAAGTGATGCCACAAAGGTGGGTATGCCCAATGGTTGAGCTCACTATAGTGTTCTGGTCTCAATCCTGTGCACAGAATCACATCGAGCGATATGCCAAGACAAACCTATGTACCCACTCGTCGTTAATGTTTATCAAATAATTCCTTGAAGGCCCATGACATGTGAGTTATGATAATGATCGTTTAGCTACTATATATAAATGAAACTATGTTATTATTATTTCCACCTAACGTGAAAGGGCTTCAAGTATACAAATTTATAATAATATGGAAGTATCATAGGAATTTAACACAAAGAGGGAAAGATAGATATTTATAAGATTGATGGTAGAGCAAGGGAATGATATGTAAAGCAATATAAAGATCCCACTTTAGTGTTTCATGAGAATTATACTAACATCAAATAGGAAAGAGCATGTGATGTAAGGTGGTTCCTTATCAGCGATGAAAGGTTTAGCTTTACATTCCACAATGCTTTACTAGCTACGATAGTATTTCGAATCTTTATCCTTCAAATCACCAGTTTAAGATATCTGATAGCCAATCTACTAACTACAAGGATTAATATATATGTTCATTAATGACTCGTATGCATATTTAACAATTATTCCAATAATCCTCGATTATGCTTGAAACTAATTGAATTTCTTAACAATAATCCGAAATGGATTCCAAATTTTCCAACTTATACAATTCAATAATAAATTCACCCAATTGATATAAATTCCTAAAACATCCCTTTATCAAAATTTCATCTCTTTCAAAAATCTTTGTGCAAACCCCTCTCAAGAAGTAGTGCAAAGATTCAAATTAAACGATAATTAACAACTTATACTGCATCCCAACATATTCCATGATTAAATTCAAGTATAAGGTTAAGAAATTACCTTTATGAAATTATTCCCCAATTTGAGTTCTTGAGAATTCTTAATAAAACTAGTAGTTTCTAGAAACTAAGGGCCGTTGAATTCTCTTCTCGAAGGAATTTTCTTATACGCCTCATGATCTTTTGAATTTTCTTCTCGATTTGCTGAACAAAAGAGAGGAACAGAAAACCCTTTAGGTTCAATTCACGTTCTGGAGGTTTTCCCAAGGAAAAGAATGAAAATATTTCCTTAAGTTCACTTTACCTATTATTATTATTAATAATAAAAAATAAATGAATAGAAAAAGTCAAAGGGCCCCACACCTTGAACATTTAACAGATGTATACCAATACTCCCAAGTCCCTTATCTTAACAACAACAACAAATACCTTGTATAAATATATTCTAATCCATTTGATTTTCTTTTGTACCACAATTTTCTTTATAGATCAAGGTTGTACTTAATTTGAGTTGTTAACTTAATTCAAAATTTTCTTGAGGTGCTACACATGCCAACCTAAAGTAATCTCACGAATCCTATATCCAAAATCAAAATAACATTCGATCGGGACATGCCCCCAACCATAGCCAAAAAACAAGGTTTAAGAAATAACAAAAGCATGTGGAGAATACCATAACATGAAATGGAGCCTTATGGAGTATGGAATATCACCATTTCAATCCGACACAAAGTTGTCCCCGCATCATAGTCGCTGAGCAGGAGGAGTAGTATGACCGGTTCGTGCATTGCATGGGGATATAGTTCCTAAAGATGGGTTAGCGGGTGAAAGCCAGCATGTACTTAGGAGTAAGGATAAAATAATGCCAATATTTAAAATCGAGTGAAAAAACATATGCAGTCACATACATATATAATGCATGCCACGCTGAGAAAGGGAATTGCATTTAGCATGCTTTTAAACACTTTAACTTGGGTTTGTGTAGCTTAACCGTCCTAAAACCAGCCACGGGCTATATTTGTCAAGTGTTTCCCCTAAATGGGCCCCAGTACGTATAGACAGATGAACTAGAGATATCATATGGGGAGGGGATTCCCATTTACCCTTTGCCTTCTATGATACATATATACAAGAATAAACTTAGGAGATTTTCGTGTACCCCATAAGTATATGATCACCAAGACCAAACCTCATGTTGGCAAACATTAGTTTCCAATGTTTGACCATTGGAATCACACCTTCATGATTAGCTATCACAACTCTCCACTAATGACCAATTAAAACCTTTAGCACATAATCAAACCACCAATTCCAGAGTTAATTACAAATGCATTATATAGTGGTATCGTCATACCGACTATAGCTTGCAAGCAATGTCATTAGCCTATCCTTAAGGGTTCCCATGTACCCCACATGATTTAAAATTAAACAAAAACCATGGCCACCAAGGCCTTTTCAATCCATTAAAAATCATTTAAACTAATTTAGTTTCCATTACCATATTATGCAATGCAATTGTTTCAATAAAAGTCAACCTAGATGACAAAACCATTCTCATAGCCATTTTATCTAACATGTTGGGGGTAAATAGTTTTTGAAATTGAAACCAATCAATTTGGGGAATCCAAAGTACCCTAAATCCATTTACCATCACTACACAATCCACAATGATCAAAACAATAGTATAATATGAAAAGCCATAAGTAAAGCATGGAAAACATAATCCAACCATTAAAAATAAAAACTCCCCATCATATATTTTAAAACCAAACAATACCCACAATTGAATCATGAAATCCATTCAATGAAACATGAATTTAGTTGAACTAACAATGAGAGAGGAGTAAGATCCCTTAGATACTAAAGAGTATGGTGAGAAACTACCTTTGAAAGCCCCAGTTGACCACCTTGAAGAAAACCACTTTTTCCATAGCCTGGTAAACCAAATCTGGGCCAAACATCTCTGCCTCACCAACCTTGAATGACCTAAAAGGAGATTGATATCACCTACTATACAACGCCTCCAATAGAGCCATACCAATGCTAGAGAGTTAGTTATTAATATTATTAGAAGTAAACTCCACAAGTAGCAAATGCTTAACCCAACTACCACCATAATCTATCATCCAAGTAGGAACCATATCCTCCATTATCTGAATAGTCCTTTCTGCTTGACAATCTGACTGCGGGTGAAAAGAAGTACTAAGAATAACCTTAGTCCCCAAACATTTCTAAAATAACTGCCAAAAGTGAGATGTAAACTACGTACCATGATTTGAGATTATACAAATAGGTACCCCATGCAACTTTACAATCTCATGAAGATACAAATTTGCATAATCCTCAACCGAGAAGTTAGTCCTTACTAGCTAAAAGTGAGTTGACTTTGTCATCCTATCTATGATGACCCAAACCAAATTAAATTAATTCCAAGAATGAGGAAGAGCAGTAATGAAATCCATATTGATTACTTCGCACTTTTACTCAGGAAACTCAATCTCTTAATATAATCCTTTGGCCCTCATGTGCTCAACTTTCACTTGTTGTCACACCATGCCCTTGGCCTCAAAATTAGCTACATATCTATTCAAATTATTCCAATAATATATCTCCTTAAGAACATGATGCATTTTTATTGAACCGTGATGAACAACAAATCATGACCCATACACCTCATCCAAGATCCTCTCCAATAAACCATCGACTACAGGAATACAGAACCTACCTTGGTACCGCAAAGTACCATCACCACTAATCTCAAAAGACATCAACTTCTGTGCACCTATATCACCTTTCATCCTCATCAAGATAGGATTTAACATATGCTTCTCCTTGATTTTAGCACTAAAAGTCAACCACGCCACTTCCTGCACTAACACACCACCATCCTTGGAGTCTAAAAATTAAACCCAAAAGTTTTCTTAGCCAAGGTCAGAAGGCGATAATCTTTCCCAGTTCCATCAAACATTTTCATTCTTAACTTCTTCTTCAGCTAGTAAGCCATTGCCTAAGTTTATACAAGACAGTTGGGATAGGGCATCAGGCTCTAAGTCCTAGGGTAATGTGAATAGTGGTCATACTAATCCACTGTGCATAAAATATGGTAGGAACCGCTAGAGTGAGTGTAGAGTGGGTAGTGATATGTGTTTTACATGTGGCAAGCCAAGCCATAGGATTCAAGAGTGTCTAGTGATTGCTCAGAGGGGCAGAAGTGATCGCCCGTAGAGTCAGACTAATTCTTTAGTAGCGCTAACAGGTCGCCTGACTCAGTAGGGTGCCACATCCAGCACCACTAGAAGGCAGTGCTAGAATAACCTATATGCTCTCCAGACTCATAATGATTAGAAAAGTTCTCCTAATTTCGTTACGGGTATGTTATAGGTCTTCCATCTTCATGCTTATGAGTTATTATATCCTGGACCTTCTCTTTTTTTTGTGACTCCTTACATAGCTATAGACTTCGGTGTTAGTACAGAAATATTAGTAACGCTTTTCTCAGTGCCTACCCCAGTGGGTAAGTCCATTGTACCCAAATGGGTATATAAAAATTGCCCTATAATAATGTGTAAGAAAGTTAGATGCGTTCCCTAAAGACCTTCTTAGAATTCCTCCCAAGAGGGAAATTGACTTCAGAATATATCTACTTCTTGATACCCTGCCTATCTCTATTCCACCTTACAGAATGGGTCCATCTGAGCTTAGGGAATTAAAGAAATAGTTAAAATAACTCTTAGATAAGGGTTTTATCGGGCCTAGTGTTTCTCCATGGGGTGCTCTAGTCTTGTTTGGGTGTTAGAAAGATGGTTCTCTCAGAATGTGCATAGACTAACATCGGTTGAATAAAGTAACAATCAAGAATAAGTATCCACTCCCCAGAATTAATGACTTGTTTGATTAACTTTAGGGTTCTAGTTATTTCTCTAAGATAGACCTCAGATCCAGCTATTATCAGCTTAGAGTTAGAGAATGTGACATCCCAAAGACAGCTTTCAGAACTCGATAAGGTCACTTTAAATATCAAGTTATGTCTTTTGGACTAACGAATGCCCCTACAACTTTTATGAACTTGATGAATAGGGTGTTCAAGTAGTACTTGGACATGTTTGTCATAGTCTTCATTGATGGCATCCTTGTCTATTCTCGTAGTGAGAAAGATCACGTAGACTATCTGAGAGTTGTGTTGTAGATCCTTAGAGATCATCAGTAGTTCACTAGGTTCAGTAAGTGCGAATTATGGCTAAGGTCAGTAGCTTTCCTTGGTCATATAGTTTTCGATGAAGGCATCCGAGTTGACCCTCAAAAGATAAAAGCAGTGAAAAACTAGCCTAGACCCATCTCTTTATTAGATATCAAGAGTTTCTTGGGTTTATCTGGTTATTATATATGATTTATTAAAGGGTTTTCTTCTATTAATTCCCCCATGTATCGACTAACTCAGAATAAGGTCAAATTTAAGTGGTCAGATTATTTGGAGAAGAGTTTTCAAGTTTTAAAGAGTCGACTCACTTTCACCTCGATCTTGGATTTTTCAATGGTTCAAATATGTGTGTAATTTACTATGATGCTTCCAGAGTTGGTTTGGGTTGTGTTTTGATGCAAATAGGTAAGGTCATAGTCTACGCCTCTAGAAAACTTAAACCATATTAAATAATTATCCTACCCATGATCTTAAGTTGGAAGTTGTTATTTTTGCCTTGAAAATTTAGAGGCATTATCTTTATAGGATTTATGTTGATGTGTTCATGGGTCATAAGAGTTTATATTATGTGTTCACATAAAAAAATCTAAATCTTTACAAAAGAAGGTGGCTTGAGTTGTTAAAAGATTGCGATATGAGTGTGTTGTATCATTCAGGCAAGTCCAATATAGTGGCAGATTCCCCTAGTAGACTGTCCAGGGGTAGTGTTGGTTATTTTGAGGGAGATAAAATGATGTTAGTTCATGAAGTTCATCATCTTGCTACATTAGGTGTTCGGTTGGTTGATTCAGCTGAAGGTAGTAGATGAGTTGAGAATAGTTCAAAATCTTCATTGGTTGCCAAAGTGAAAGAAAAACAAGATAGGGATCCCAGTTTGGTTAAGTTGAAGGAGGTTGTTGGAGATTAGAAAGTGGAGGTTTTCTCCCAAGGGGGAGATAATGTGTTTTGTTGTTAGGACAGGTTATGTGTTCCATGCATTGATGGTTCAAAACAACGAATACTTACAAAAACGCATGCCGAACGATACTCTATCCACCCAGGAGGCACTAATATGGACCGTGATTTGCGAGAAATCTATTAGTGGAGTGGTATGAAGAAGGATATATAGATTTTGTGGCTAAGTGTGCAAACTATTAGAAGGTTAAGGTTGAGCACCAAAGGCCTAGTGGTATACTTTAAGAGTTCATCATCCCTTCTTAGAAGTGGGAGGTACTAAATATGGACTTTGTGACACGATTGCCTCGTACACATCATCATCATTATTCAATTTGGGTCATTGTATATAGAATGACCAAGTCATCCCATTTATTTCTAGTCCATACTTTATTCTCAGCTAAAGAATTATTCCAAGCTTTATCTTAGGGATTTGGTAAAATTACATGTTGTTCCATTATCCATCATTTCAGATAGAGGTACTTAGATTACCTCTTATTTTTGGAAGGCTTTTTAGAAGGGTCTTGGTACCCAAGTTTATCTCAGTACAACTTTTCATCCTCAGACAGATCGTCTGCCAGAGAGGACCATTCTGACTTTAGAGAACATATTGAGGGCCTGTGTTATTGACTTTAAAGGTATTTAGGATGACCACTTGCCGTTGATTGAGTTTTCTTACAACAATAGTAATCAGTCCAGTATTCAAATAGCACCATTTTAGGCTCTCTATGAAAGAAGATGTAGATCTCCTATTGGTTGGTTAGAGGTAGGTGAGGTAGCTTTGATAGGGCCTGATTCAGTGTTTGAGGCAATGGAGAGAGTTTAGTTAATTTGGGTGAGGCTGAAGATAGCCTAAATCCATTAGAAATCTTATGTAGATGTGAGGATAGGATATCTTGAGTTCAAGGTTGGTGACTTGGTCTATTTGAAAATTTCACCTATGAAGGGTGTACAGAGATTTGGTAAGAAGGGAAAACTCAATCCCCGCTATCTTACAATATATAAAATCTTAAACCATTTTGGGAAGGTAGCTTATGATTTTTAGTTGACTATAAATTTGGCATCAGTACATCCAGTTTTCCATGTTTCTTTATTAAAGAAATATATTGGGGATTCAACTATTTTTGTTCCTTTAAAAAGTATGGATGTTAAGGATAGCCTTTTATACGAAGAAGTCCCAGTCCTTGATCGTCAGATTCGTAGGCTAAGGAATAAAGAAGTCTCCTTGGTAAAAGTTCTCTGACGGAACCAGTCCGTTGAGGGAGCTACTTGGGAAGCAGAAGAAGATATGTGGACAAACTACCCTCATCTTTTCTCTGCAAACTTAGATTCAGCTTGAGGTAATGATTCTCCTTAGATTGACTCTTTTTCATTCTCTGTTTCAGCTATGTAACTCTCCTCATGTCATTGCATGTATTCCAAAAATCAATTTAGTTCATATATCATGCTTCATACTCAGTTATCCAATCATGTTTCAAGCCATGCATATTTAGTTTATAATATCAGTTGCCTTAGTTTTCTCGATCAAACCAATCTTATTCTAGGATAAATGTCCCTAAGGTGAAGTTATTGTAATACCCCGTAACAATCTAAGCTCGTTTGAACTTCTATATGCAATCTTAAGGAGTCTAAGGCTTGAAATTTTTCACTAAGTGTTGAGTACTTAGTTATTTCCAAGACCTCAAAACTTTACGAATTTCTAGTTTTGGCCTTCCCGACCCCGAGACATTGGTTTTTTAGTTGATTCATGTTCAGGGTTATTAAAGGTGTATCTCAGGAGTGTTTTTGGATTTTTGGATGATGTGTTTGGACCACGGAGGAAGTGACCTCCCCTTCCTGAGATAGGTCTGCCCCGTAAGGGCTAGTCCGCCGGGATACGGACCGTATCGCGAAGGCTATTCTTCCAGGACACGGCCTGCATCACGAGGTCTATTACATCAGGATAGGGACTGCATCGTGGGGGTGTGTGTTTTCAGCTTCATTATTTAAGGGTCCAAGGGATAATTTGATCCTTTTCCCTCAACCCCACTCATCCAAAACATGACTTATGACCCTTAAATGGGAATTATTTTCCCATTAACTTCAAAATCAATCATGAAAAAACACTCCTACAACCCAAGAATGAAGAAATTCAAACTTCTTCTTCAAATAATCCAAGATTTCAAGATTTCAAGTTCAAGCATTCCTTGATAATATAAATATAAAAGTATATAGGTATTCTGCAATGGGTTTCTTTCACTCATTAAGCCCAAAAACCTCCTCCATGTTAAAATATAAGTGTTTTCTTTATTGTGGAGTTTCATGTGTTCAAGAGGAGTTTAATTCATGTTTTTCCTTAGTAGTCTGAACTCAATTCATGTCCACTTATGATTCAATGAAAAGTTAGGTTATCTCATGCTTTAAGTTTCAATTTCCATGTCGTAGTCCATTGATTTCATGTTAAAACCCCAAATTATAAATTTAGCAGTATAATTATGTTGCTTTCTCATGTTTGAGACATTCCCATATTCAAGTTCATGTTTCGCAATTGTTTGGGTGAAATGTTTATGCTTTGGGATTTCAAATCATGACTTCCAAATTACAGTTTTAAGTTTAGATATTGTATTTTTATGATCATTCAATGTTGGCGGGTTATGAACACCCGGTACATATATGTTGAACATAATTTTGGATTTTCAAGTATTGAGTCGATTAAGCCATGAATCTTATTATTATACTCAAGACATTTATAATCACGATGAGCACTATCAAAAATAATGTTCAGTTGAAGTTACTTTAGTTAGTGTACCAGTGTTTGTTCAGTTGGGAGTAGGACTTAGCACTGAGTGAATGCAGGGATGGCAGCTCCCTTATTAGTTTAGTTAGAGTCGTTAGTAGCAGTCCCTAAATTCCAAAACTACATAGCTAGCATAGGATATGAGAGGTCACCCGTTAGTTTAGGCTTGACTTCTTCTCAGGGTCAACCATCAATTTAGGCTTGACACCCTGGTCCTTCGGGATAACAGACTAGTAGATCCAAACAGCCAGTGTTAGTACTTGGGTCATGGTACTGACACCCTTCCAACTGGGGTTATAGGCTGGACCCTAATTAGCTCAGATTGGAGTATGTTAGTTATATGATATCTCCCATAATTTTAGCCAGAACTTCAGTATATCTCAGTTCATTTTGCTTGGCCAAGTGTATAGATTGTCAGTTAGTCAATTATATAGATTTTAGTCTTTAAGATTACAGATTATCTCAAAAATATGTCCATTCTTGGTATTGCATTCTCAGATATTACATGTTTATGCATTCATTCTTAGTTATTTCATGTACTTCAGTTAGCTCTTATCTCACATACCAGTACATTCAAAGTACTACCGTATACCTTTTCTTTATGCTATGTTGTCTTATAACATAGGTTCAGATGCTCAGTTTCTCGACCATTCTTAGAAAGCAGCAGTAGTAGTGGTGAGTCCTCCTTCATCAAGGACATGTCATGTTTTTCTTTGTGATTTTAGTATTTTTTTATGTTCAGTCAGTCGAAGTTAGTTGGGGGTTTGTCCCATCAATTCCTTATGATGGTTAGAGGCTCTCTGATAATTAGTTAGACAGTCCCTCAGTTCTTTCATTCTTTATCAGTCATTTCAAACAGATAATTTAGTTTTCAGTAATTTTATCATGTATTTCAGACATGTTTTATTTTGTATTTCAGTAATCAGACTTATAGTATCTTATCAGATTATCTTCCATACATGTGTTGTATTGCTATTTTACTCAGTGCTCATATCAGGTACCACCTCATGGGTTAGCTTGTGGTCACTTATGGATGTAAGCATCGTGTCGCGACCAGGGGGTAGCTTCGGTTCATGACAATCGCATTACTAAGTATGTGCACTTTTTGCTTTAACACTGAACATTCAACCAAATATTAAGCTTAACTCTATCCTAGAGAGTTGGTGAAACTTCAAAGTGACCCTTTGACTATAATTTCAGATAGAGATACTCAGTTTACCTCTTTATTTTTGAAGGCTTTTCAGAAAGGTCTTGGCACCCAAGTCCATCTTAATATGACTTTTAACCTGAGAATAGATGCCAGACCGGGAGAACCATTCATATCTTAGAGGACATATTAAAAGTGTTTGTGATTGACTTCAGTGGTAGTTGAGATGATCACTTGCCCTTGATTAAGTTTTCTTATAGTAACAGCTACCACTCCATTATTTAGATGGCCCAATTTTAGGTACTTTATGGTTGGAGGTGTAGATCTCCTATTGGTTGGTTTGAGGCTAGTGAAGCCACTTTTATAGGGACAGATTAAGTACATGAGGTGATGGAAAAAGTTTAGCTGATTAGAGAAGGGCTGAAAATCATGTAGAGTGGTCAGAAATCTTCCACAAATGTGAGGGAAAGGGAGTTTTATTTTAATATTTGTGACTTTATTTACTTGAAGGTTTCACCTATTAAAGGGGTGAAGAGCTTAGGTAAGAAGGGAAATCTCAATCCCTCTATGTTGGTCCTTAAAAGATTTTGAGTCGACATGGTAGTATAGCCTATGAGTTAGAGTTGTCGTCAGATTTAGCAATAGTACATCCAGTCTTCTATGTTTCCTTGATAAGAAATGAATTGGTGACAAAGCATTAGTAGTTCCTTTAAAGAGTGTGGGTGTGAAACATAGTCTTTCTTCTGAAAAGCTCCCAGTTGAGATCCTTTACTGTCAGATTCATAAGATGAGTAACAAAGAGGTCGCTTTAGTAAAGGTTCTATGGAGAAATTAGTCAGTTAAGGGAGCTATTTTCAAAGAAGAGGCGGATAAGATGATCAAGTACCCCTACCATTTCCTTTCGAACTCAGTCCCAGAGGTAAAATTTCCCTTAATTAATTAAATATTTCTATTCTATCTCTGGACACCCTACTATTTTCATGTAATAACATGCATTCATAAGTTTTGTTCAGTCCATGTAATAGTTATAGATTCAATTATCAACTCATTGTTCAACTCATAAGAGTTCAGTGTAAAATTGCAGTTTTTTCCCAGTGCTTCAGCTTAGTCTGTTTTATTTGCGGATGAATGATCCCAATTGAGAGATATGGTAATACCCCAAGTTTTTGATCTCTAGAACCACCAATGTACAGAAAATTGAATCAACTTTTCAATGCCACCAGTTTGGCCTTAATCCAAAATTGGGGTAAAAAGTTGTGGCCAATTTACTAAGGTAATGTTAAGCTGCCAGTTACAACGCCTCTGAAAATGACTCATTGTCAGACTAAATGAGTCATCATGTGGAGTCATTGTCACAATAGTGGGAAACCAAAGTTCCAATCCCTTGTACTATGATCCTTGGTAATGACTCGTTATTAGACTACATGAGTTATCAGAAGGAGCTATTGTAATAACAGTGAGGAGGCAAAATTTTCGTCCTCTAGTCATGACTTCAAGCCACGACTCGTGGTCAGACCCTACGAGTCATAGCCTAAGCCATCGCAACTGCTTCTAGAAATATGTGAAATATTTTAAAATGGGGATTTTGGTCTTTTTCCATTCTTTTAACATCTAACCCATGTCGTTTTGGGTATCCCAAGAAAAGATATTGGGAGTTAAAATTACCCTAAGCCCTCATTATCTAAAAATTCATCCAACACTTAATTTTAAACAAACAAAAGAAGCAATTTTCCTCTTCGAAGTGCCATTAGCTTTCTTCAACTTACAATTCTGATTTCAAAGAATTCTTCAAGTATTTCAACTCTAGGTATTTGGGATTTCATTAATGGGTTCCTTCTACCCATTGATTCCCTAAAAACTACTCAAATTCTCAAATTCAATTCACCCTTCAAGTTTAGGGTTTCGATGGGAAGAATGAGTTCTTAAATGTTTAGTTTATTTCCTAAATTCAACCGTGAATATATGTTTTCCCATAAGTTTAAGCATCTTCTTATACTCAGAATCATGAAATCCCATTATATTGATAGATTGTTGATTTTTGTGTTTTAATTATGAAATTCCCTATCATGATAAGCTTTTAATATTTTCATTTATAGTTGCATTCTTCAAAACTGGTGGGATATGAACACCCGATACCTAGGAATTCATGCAAACACTTGTGAATTCATATTCTTTAGTCTATACACTATTGAGTACTTTAGATCAAGCATATATATTGTTATTTTGGAAATATCATTACATTAAGCATGCCAGTTATCAATGGCATTCAGTTAAGAGTAGTGCTAAGTTAGCACTGATCGAACACGGAGATGAGGGCTTACCTGTTAGATAGAAGTGAGACCTTTAGTAGAAGTCCCTAAGTTCAAAAACAATGGTTCCACTGTAGTTTATAAGGGTCACCCGTCAGTTAAAGATTGAATCCCTAGTCCTTTCGGACATCCGTTCAGTGGATCCACACTAGCCAGTGTTCGTACCATTGGTAAGAAACTGAAAACGCATCCAACTGGGGTTACAGGTTGGACCCCAATCAGCTTAGATTGGGTATGCCAGTGAATTTTATCTCCCACGGTTCATAGTTTATGTTTCAGTCTCAGATTTTTCATGAGCTTGAATTCAGTTATTTAGCTTATCATTCAGTACATATTTATACTTGGTCTTGCATCAGTTCAATATTTTTCATACATTATGCTCAGTTTATGTTAGTTATTTCCCATCGTACATACTCAGTACATTCAAAGTACTAATCGAATAATTTTCCAATGCTATAATGTCTTATAATATAAGTTATAACACTTAGCATTCGGATTGAGTTTAGTACATTTTTGCACCATCAAATGCACTATTTGGTGAGTCCTCATCATTCTAGGACCAGTTATCACTATTATTTTTCATTAATCTTTTAGTTTCAGATAGTTGGAGTTAGTTGGGGGCTTGTATGACTTAGAGCCTTTCAGACAAATGTTTAGGTTTTCAGAATGTTGAGTATTCTCATACGGTATTATTTCTAATAGTCAGTATTTGATTTCATTATTATTTATTATATGTTTATTTCAGTTTAGTTTCCGCTCAGTGTATTACTTCTTTAGTATTCTTATTGTTATGTCAGGCGACGGGTTAGCTTGGGGTCGCTAGTGACTCTGAGCAACATGTTACGACTAAGAGGCAGTCTCGGGTTGTCACACAAGCTATATCACGGATGACCTTCCTTCTTATTCACATCCCTGAAAGCTAAATTATCTTATAAACAACAAGTATAAGAGTAATTAATCAATTTTTCTTCAAATAAATACTTGGGAATTTAAATCCACTAATTATATCCTCATTTATGGTGTATAGAAATACCCAAGGGATAATTAACTACTAAATAGCTCTATCATACTTATTCCACATCCATTAGTGGATTTTTAAAGATAAATCTCTTATCCTTATATAATTTAGTGTTCTCAACTAGCAAAGTTCATGTTTTTATACCATAGTTTCATACTTGGCAGAGTTAATTTACACTTTAAACTCAATTCTAGGTGAAAATACATTTACCCGTAGATTTTCCCCATAATTTCATAAGTCTAGAATTCTAAATCACAAGAATTTCATTCTAACTCCTCATTCTTATGATTCTAGATGATAATATATTAATCAATGATAAAAAAAAAAGTAAAAATCTAACCTCAATGAAGAATTTCCATCTTAACCTTGTGCAAATCTCACTTCTAGGGATTGAAAATGAAATATTTGAGTTAATGGACTAAAGAATTAAAATTATCTTATTGACTGATGTTATTCCACTAAAGTAAAAAAATCCTACTATAGCAGACCAACTATAGTGCCCTGATCCCACTACGGTGGACTCGTCTTTTTACCATGAATAGTTTTTAATAAAATGTCATAACTCTTTACTCCAATGTTGGATTAATAAATGGTTGGTGGCATTTGAAAAAAGACTCAAAGCTCTTTAATTTGGTGGATATTGGGGAAACTCTTTATATTCTAAGAGGAGTGCTCATTTGAAGTTGACCCTTGTTTAAATTTAACTTAAAACTAAATTATTAAGGACACATCCAACTTAATTTTGTGCTAGGGGTATTGTATGACCTTAATTCAAACTAATGCACTCATATACCAAGGAATTGAATCTAACACCCATGATAATGAGATTTATATACCTCTACCGTAGATAGTTCAATAATTTCAGAATGGGTTGTTATATTAGATACAAACTTATCATCCGTTCATGCCTAAACAGGAACTGAGTGAAGAGAAATATGAGGTTGGAAGTAGAAAGACACTACTTTCAGAGTTGCTTAAATTGCACCCCTCTTAACCACTTTCTATTATTTATTAAGTAAACCATATATATACCCAAACTCTCTGTCAAGGCTATTTAAGACAAGAAGATGCAGAGCCTAATCTTCACGCATGAACTAGTTATTTTTGTCACAGTGGTCTAAGAATTAAATGTTGAGATTTAATGATGAGACAACTTCTAAACTCAAAGAACACTGAATAATTACTGCATCGAGCCTGCTATAGCGGCCCAATTCCCATTTTAGTTGCCTCATTATAGTGGGATATGCCCATTATAACATCACTGACCATTATTAACTCCAGCTATAGCGGCCTCGTGGTTATGTCCTTCCTCCCGCCATAACAGAATAGGTGAGGCAGAAACTTCAGATTTTTCCAAGTTTTGCTATTTTTTACACACAATACTGATATTTCCGACATTCTATGCTAATCTCTTTATGTTAAATAGTATATCCATAGTTCTACAAATTCGACCTCCATTTTGAAAGTTTATATGGACTACTGTGTCTCTTATGTATCATTATATCACCTTAATTTCATCAATCACTACACCTTGAGACACCAAATATCTATAAACCACAAAATATTAGATTTTGACCTAAATCCACCATAGCCTGAGATTATTCACTAACTCTCATCCTAAGAAGAACTCTACCCAGGAACCTACACCCTAACCAATGATATAGTGAGCACAACATCACCAAACATTCCACCATATTTTCATTAGCTTATAAATTCTCAACCACAACTTGAATTAGTCTATTCGACCCTGAACAATCAATCTTTTATAAACAACCAACTTTTTAGTAATTACCTGAGGATAAGATATACTTGTTTAGTCTCACAACTAGCAGACGACTCGTCAAATTACCAACTCAACACACCTCAACACTCAAGGAGAAATACTAATCAAGTTTTATCATATAACAATGAGAAAAAGATGTCTATGCATAAACACATCTAATAACAAGTCAACAACCATTAACCAGGTAAGTATAAATTATGATAGACAATTCATCAAATCAAAAACACGACTAACAACAATTTCACCTTGCCTCAATTGTTTCTTAAATAAAAATCAATAGAAATTATATCTTTCGATTATGCCAATTGCCCGAATCACTTATGGTTCCAATTAACAACACCAAATATCACATTAATTTAAATCACTGTTATGAATCACAACAATAATTTTTCTGGCAACAATTCCCGTTATTATGCTATAATAGCCCTTTTTTGTGGTCCTTATTCACATACAAACTACATCAAAACAAATGTTCTCAAAATGATGAACTATTTTTCCCTTACTATATTACCAATGATAAAATCATGCTTAGTATTTAACATACATTTTCTCCATAAACAACATAGCAACTAATTCCTTAGCCATCAATTAAACCTTCATGTTATCAAAAAATTCAAAACCAACATTAAATTTTCTTTAGACAGATAATTCAAATAACACTCTTATAGCCATATCTGTTACTACCACCAATCCAGGAAACAATCACAATCACACCTAATATTATGCCAAACAAAGCTACAACCAAGCAAATTTTTCGTAACTCACACGATTAGTATAAGTTCTAGCTCTTATAGATAGCTACAAATTAGAGAAAAGTAGGTTCTAATTCCAAAATCCTTAAGATATGAATTGGAATTGACTAGATTCTAATTTTTACTATAAAGATACCAATTGAAATCTACTAGATACCAACTAGGCTCAACCCGGATAGACAGAAACTGAGGTGGAAAGATAGGAAAAAACAAATAGAAATAATTCCTAAAGTTCCTCATATCTCCCCGGATATTAGATATGGACATCAACATACTAGTTCTCAAGACTTTGCTTGACATTTGGTTTTGTACTAGGAGACCGATAATCTAGAATCTGATAGCAACTGTCACAACTTAACTAACCAGATTGTAAGAGAACCTCCTTTAATTCATCTAGATAGAAGAGCCCTTACCGCCTATTTTAAAATACATGTTGAAGTTATAAATATATTTTATTAATAACTTCAATATCTGATTTAAATTCAACCTTTCTCAAATTACAAAGGACAACAAAAATACCTTTATCAAGGACCTAATCTAAAACTCTGAGCAACCTTCACTAATTACAATTAGAAATTAACCTCCTAATGCCTACAAACTTACAATAAATCTATTTCAACATACCCCCATAATAATTCTACTGTGAGCTCTCCATTAGCTTTATCTACCTACCAAACAATTCAAATTTAAATAAACAAGACTAAACAAACTACTCACTGAAATCTCTAGAATGAGAAGTTAGCTTACAATTGTAAGAACAAAAAAACCTCAAAATATTTAGAAACAAGAAAACATAAATCACTATGAGCAAAAACGTTTCTGAATTGTTGAGTCTTGCTATATCGAGTGAGGCCTTTGCTTGAGAAAATTTTCTTTTGATTTTGCAAAAGCTTAAGATTCTCTCCTCAAGGATGATGTGTATATATATGATTAGCATTGGAATAGAAGCATCCTTATTAGAGGATGATGAAAAACACCATAAAAAAAGTCATCCCACTAACGTGATGATATTTTCAAGAAAAGTCATGGACTGACCATATGGCTCACTAGGTTCTAATACTTGAGTTGTAGCAGGAATAGAATCAATATTCTTAAGATCATACTCACTCATAGGTATGTTGGATTCCAAATTCTAACTTGAAGCTTCAATTCTCAATTCCTTATTTAAGACTTCTACCTTATTTCCAGACATTAATTCACACCCTTCATTCAAGGAGTCAGAAGGAATTGCTCCATCTTCATGAGAGAAAATTGTAACATCTTCTTCTCTAGGCAAGGATGGCTTAATAGATTTTGTAAGGGTGATAAATTTAAATTTTTAGTAGGCAAGAATATTTCGAGAATTAGGGTTTTACATGATCCAATCCCTTACAAAAAACACTAACGTCTTGAAAATGTCTGAGTGAGAGGAGACCTTAAGTTCTACCATTCATCTATTTTGAGTAGTCACTGATCGTTAGCTAATTTTATATGTTTTTGATGTCTCCCTCTTACACCCAACTAAATAATCATTTATAAAGCTTAGGAACCCACATGAGTTTGGGTCCCTTTGAGTGAGTAAAAGGATGGATAATATTCTTCAAGCAGAGTTAATTTTTCTTCTGAAGACTAGGTCCCTTGGAGACTCTGATGACTTAAGAAAACTTCAAATTTTCTCATTATGCTTTGAGAAAACCTAATAGCTTTTATTTTAGTAACCATTCAAAATGAGTGCATAAACTTTTATCAAAATCGAATATGTACTCATTTTGAGGTTTGGAGGAAGTATAATCTTTCTCAAAACCAATACCTTCTCGAAAGTTGGACTTCATGCAACTCAACATAATAAGAATCTCTGATGAAGCAGTCTAGTGAAGGTATATTTTCATCTCTTTATTATTATTTTTCAGGTCCTTTTAAAGCTCTTTATTTTATTCAAGAGAGGCATCAAGGTCTAGACAGAACCTTTTCAGCTTTTCTTCAAGACTTATAAAAGTCTCAGTTGCCACCACTTTGCCCGATATCCTTTTGAGTTTGTAACTCAATATTTTATTTTCATCCTTAATCTTGGAAATTCTACTTCAAGCATAGATTTCCTTGAGGACAAAGAAATATTCTCTATTTTAAAATCATTCAGTTCATTAGCTAAAGACTCATTTTCAGAAGCATGGTTGTGAAAAGCGTCAATCAAGACATTAGTTAAAGATCATAACTACTTCTTATAGTAGTTCCTCAAGTGTTTTTGAACATCAAAAAAGGTTATTTCATCATTAGATTTGGCCATAAAATCTAAAAATAAATCAGATCTTGCTAGCTCGTCTTCAATGCAACCACGGATATGCTATTACCTTCTATTTCATCATGGATTCTCTTGAGGAGTCTCCCCAGGTTGCTAGGGCTTGCTTGACTATCTTGTCTGTTTTTTCACTTTGTTTAACTCTAACAAGCGCTTGGTCCCTTCTCTATACTTTTTTACAAAATAGACTTCGTAAACTTATTGGAGTTTTGCTTACGAAGTGGACACTCTTTTATTTGATGACCAAGTTTCATAATTTATGACATTGGTCAATGTCCTTGAATTTCCTGCTCAAGATTCGTTGGTTCTGAAAAGCTCAACTTCTCACCGTCTTAAGAAATCTCTGCGTGAGATAGCTCATATCATGTTCGCCCTCACTTGAATCACTTTTGGAGACCTTCAGAACTAAGCTTATCTCTTTCTTGGGTTAATATCTCTTAGAATATTTATGTTTTTTGAGCTCATAGGTTTTCAAACTTCTAATGAGTTCATCCACTGTCATTGTTTGAAGATCACCCGCCTCTGAGATTGTATTTACTTTGCTTTCTCACGGGAAAAGGAGAATACTCAAGACTATCCTGACCAATTTGTACTTGTTAATGTTTTCCCCAAGACATTTGAGTTCATTTATAATAAATGTGAATCAAGTGTGCATGTCTTAAATGCCTTCTCCTTCACTTATTTAAACAACTCATATTGAGCTGTAAGTATATCAATCTTTGATTTCTTCACTTGACTTGTTCTCTTATGACCATTTTGAAAGGACTCTCATATTTCCTTAGCAGACTCACAAGCAGAGACCCGATTGTACTCATTAGGCCCTATCCCTCTGAAAATATTATTTTTTATTTTATAATTTTTCTTAATCCTTTTTTGATCTGCTTCAGTATAATCCTTTCTACTTGTAGAAATAAATTGAGAAGTATTACCTTCTTTAGCTACTTTCTTTGGGATATAGGTACCATCACAGGTAACATCTCACAACTCACTATCCTCCATCATGATAAGATTATGGATTCGAGTTTTTAACCAACTATAAAATTGCCCATTGAACCTTGGAGGTCGAGTAGACTATTGTCCTTCCTGAGAATAGGTGGAGCTTTCATCTTAAACATGATCTTTCCTAGGTGTTGACCTAATAGGAAGAACTGCTCTAATACCAATTGATAGTTCGTAAGAGTACACCACTGTAACTGAGACCTGATTAGGTAGTAGGTCCCTTTATTAGGAGATGAAAGAACAATCAAGAGGGCAGTGAAAGCAAAAGTAAAGTTAATGATAAGGGATGTTTATGTAAATATCTCCTTACTCAAGGGAGTAAAACCAAGACCTACACCTGTACGATTTCACCCGAAATCTTCACTAAAACTCCAAGCAACCTTCAATGATTAAAAACTTAAACAAACCTCCAAATTCCCACAGTTGTACAATAACTCTACTACAACACACCCTTACAATACTTCTACAATGAGCTCTCTATTAGCTATCTCTAGCTACCAAACAACTTAAATTAGAATGAACAAGATTAAACAAACTACTGACTAAATTCTTTAGAATGAGACTCGAGTTACAATTGTAAGACAATGATAAAACCTCAAAGAACTTAGAAATAAGAAAACACAAATTACTGAGCAAAAAAGATTTTGAATTGTTGAGTCTTGCAATATGTAGAAAGGTCTTTACATGAGAAAATTTCCTTTTGATTTTTGCAAAAGCTTAAGCTTCTCTCCTCAAGAGTGATGTTTATACATGATAAGAATTAGGAGAGAAGCTTCCTTATTGGTGGATGATGGAAAGGACCACTAAAAAATTTTCCCACTAATACGTTGACATTGCCTAGAAAAAGTACTAGACAACTTCCCAATAAGACAAATATGTACAACTACAAAACTGTAAACTGAAACACAAGTTCACATAACTGGTCCTTTCATTAGGTTAGGCAAATAGTTGAACATGAGAATAATCAAACATGCATGGACCAAGTTTCATAATGAAGTTTGTCAATCATCAAAATAGGAACATAATAGGTATAATAAGAACAAGGTTGGAACCCAACAGTCCCGTTGGCATCCTGGGTGGAAATTTGTGTCCTGTGTGTATTATACCACATAGGACATGCATGTCTACTTGTTCAACTTTATAAAAGTTTAGGGTCATTTGTTTGCATAGGCCTCTGAATCTGAATGGTTCAAATTTCAACCTATTAAGTATATTTTTCTTTTGACATTTTAAAGTCTCTTAATATGTATGATTAGGTCTAAATCGCTCAGATCCCTAACATAGTCTGAATAGTATTCAGATTCTACGCTTACGTATTCCTTCTCTCTGAATGTCAACCATGCGCTCTCTCTTGCTCTACCAAAAAGAAAAGAGTAAACTCTGCACTCTCTCCAATTACAGGCTAGCGAAACACATCATCTTTACCAATAGATTTCAAAAACTTTACTTTTTTTCTTTTGTAAAGTTTTATGTGGTTTTTTGTTGTTATAAAATATAATATTTCTTGTAGCTGGTTTGTCTTCATCAGATCAAAGATAACACGAATTTGGGCATCATCCCTCTTTTTTCCATTCTTCCATGTTTGTATTCACATGCATCCTCAAATGTTTAATATGATATTATTTGGTGTTTTTTTCGGATATAATTACACCCAACTTGGATAGAAATACAGAAAAATTTGTGAAGATTAATTCAAACCTAGGACAATGACAAAACTGCAATCATGATTTTATTTTGTTTCAGTACACATTTATTAAATATATTTATTGGTATGATGTTTAATTAAATTTTATTTGAATTGGATTTTTGTTATGTGTAATAATTATTTATTATATTTATTTATAAATTAATTATGTATGTTCAGATGTTAAAAAATAAATAATTTTAGTGATTCAGTCTTCAGATCTAGAAACAACATCATAATCGTTCAAATATGCATTCAGATACATATGTCTTAATCTTAATAAAAATAAATGCAGTCTTAAGTGTCAAATTTTGCACATCCTAAAATGAATGACATAAATGTCGGTTGAAGCCAAGAAGCAAACTTATTTATTATGCTCTTCATTATATGATTGCACATGCATTTTAATATTTGCATTTCTATGCACGACACTCTTCTCATTAATTAATATGATTCTCTTTTCTCTTATGAGTTTAAGTTTTGTACATTGTTAGTGTATAAATTTTTTACACTATTAGATAATTTTAAAGATAAATACAATAACTTTTTAAGGTAATATTATTTATCTTTTTCTTAAATAAAACCTCTAAATTACTAGCTAATGATACCATTAAAGAAAAGTTGATTCCTATTGGTAGGGTTAGGAATATTTTGGTTCAAATCAAAAAAAATAAAAAATAGAATTGAAATTTAATTTTAGTTTAGTTTTTCGATTTTTTGGATTGGTTTCGATTTCAAATTTTAGAAATTCGGTTACTTGCGGAACAATCGCATCAATATACACGAAAATCAAAATTGGAACTGGAACTTGATAACGAACCTGGACTAACTAAACAGTTTGGTTTTTGAATTTTAAAAAAAAAATAATCGAAAAAACAAAATTATATAAATAATACATTATAATTTATATATATATATATATATATATATATATATATATATTATATGTAATTATAATAAAAATATAATATAATCTGATATAATATAACAAATAAATATATAAATTATAATCATTTAGTAACCCTAATGCTAACATAACATTAACCTGACGAGAGAAGGTTGCAGTGGCGCTCAAGCTCAGCCATCATCACCATTAGTACTTAGTTCATTTGAAATTTCGATCATCGCAAGTGTAGGAAATGAAATTTTATTAAATTAAAATTTGATGAAATTCGGATAATGTGAAATTCAAAATATATTAGTCCCAAATAAATATTGTGGATTAATATAATTGAATTAATTATTTAAGTCCAAACATGTATGGATTTAAATAAAGTCCAATATTTATTGGGCTAGTCCATTAATTTGGGCTACAAATGATGAGCCCACTTTGTTATGCCCAAGATATTATCATATTCTAGAGCCCCAAATGAGTGTCACGTGACAAATGATGTGGCATGCCCCAGTCAAGTGAAGGAGTCAATAGGTCCATGCCACATGTCAAAATGATGCAGCAGACACAATTAAATCAAAGCCCATAAAAGGCACCACGTTTCTTGAATTTGATTGGACAAAGGAAGTCCATCTTTATCATGACTCTTCCCTTTCCACAACTATAAATAGGGGTCTCATAATTCAGAAAAGAAACCCACAAAACTCTAACAAGAAGCAAGAGAAAGCTTGTGGATAAAATACCGTAATTTCTCTATAAAGCTCAAGCATTCAAATAAAGTTTATCAAGATTCAAGATTAAGACCGCAATATTCAAGAACAAGCTCAAAAGCCCTTGAATTCAAGCACAAGTCGAGATCAAGTCCCTCAAATCAATAAAACAAGTTCAAATTCAAGATCAAGTTTTAAGCCCTTGAATTTATATTTGAAAAGGTAAATCAAAGGATTCATAGAGATTGTAACACTCACATTGAAATCAATAAATTGATTGTTGTAATATTTTTTGTCTTGATTATCATTTTTCATTCTCGAAAATTTATTTTCCAACAAATCCTGGCACGCCCAGTGGAAAAATCTCTACCTCTCATCTCAACTTTTCTAACTTCAAAGTTTAATAATACTGAAATGACTTCCAAAAAGGTCAACTCTCAAACATATACTTCTAAGGTTGTTGATTAAAAGTTCTCTGCTAATGTAGAAAGAATCCTTGGTGTTACTTTTGGGAGCTTGGGAGCATAATGCTGACGCCGAATGAGCTAAAGTATTCTCCAATCGAAAAGTTATGTTTGGCATTGGCCTCCTCAATTCAAAAGGTGAAACACTACTTTCAAGTTCATATTGTCCATCTTGTGTCTAGGGCAAATCCCATCAAGTTTGTAATGTCAAAACCAGTCCTTAGTAACCGATTTGCAGGATGGCACCTTTAATTTTAATAGTTTGAGATTGTGTACCTTCAAAGGACAAGCATTGGCTAACTTCTTGGCAAACCACCCAATACCCGATGATAGGGAACTACACGATGAACTTCTTGCTAAAGATGCAATGGTTATTAAAGAAAGACCCCCGTGGAAGATATACTTTGATGGTACCATACATCGAGATGGAGCTGGTGCTGGTGTGGTGTTCGCCACTCCACAAGAAGAGGTTATCTCATACTCTTTTACCCTAATAACTTATTTCTCTAATAATTTTGTCAAATATCAAGCGTTAATACTTGGACTTAAGATAGCAGTTGACATAAAACAATTGCAATTACAAGTCTTTAGTAACTCCCAATTAGTGATCAAGCAGATTTTGGGAAGCTATGAAGTCAGAAAGCTTGAGCTACAACTATATCATGATTATATGCAGAAGTTAATGGGGTGTCTTAGAGAAGTAACTCTCCAGCATATACCAAGGAAAGAAAATACGCAAGCCGATGCCCTAGCTGCTTCAGCCTCAATGCTAACTCTTCCAAATCAGACGCTAGTTACTATCTGTAAGAATAGGAAGCACCATCATCGAATGAGGATAGGGATGTAGAAAATAAAGTTGAATACCTCATTGCCGTGCCAAAGCTACAAATGAAGATTGGCGACAACCTATCATTGACTATTTGTGTTATGGGATACTTCCAGAAAATCCAAAAAGAAGGATTGACATTCGTTGTCGTGCACCTCACTTCCTTTACTATAAGAACACACTGTACAGAAGATCATTTGAAGGAGTACTCTTACGGTGTTTGGGGGAGGAAGAAACAATTCAAGCTTATCAAGAAGAGTACTCGGGAGTTTGTTGGTCGCATCAGTCTGGACCGAAGCTCTATTTTCACATTAAAAAGATGAGATATTATTGTCCAACGATGGTGAAAGATTTCTTAGAATATTCTAGAAGATGCAAAGCTTGTCAATTCCATACGAATTTCATACATCAACCTCTTGAAGTATTACATCCACCTGTAGAATCTTAGCCATTCAATGCTTGGGGAATGGATGTTGTTGGTCCACTACAAAAATCTTTTGGTGGATACTTATACATTTTAGCCGCAACTAATTACTTCTTAAAACAGGCCGAAGTTGTCTCTCCCAAAGAAGTAAAAAAAGAGAATATTGTAAATTTCATCTGAGTGAATATCAGCTACCATTATGGAATTCCTCAATATATAATAACCGACAATGGCAAGCCATTCGATAACAAGCTAATGAACAGGATTTGTGATCTCTTTGGCTTCAAGCAGCGCAAGTCTTCTATGTACCATGTTGTCACCAATGGTCTAGTCGAAGCATTTAAGAAGACTTTATTCAATCTATTGAAGAAAGTCATCTCCAAGTCCAACCGATACTAGCGTGAACAAATAAAAGAAGCTTTATTGGGATATAGAATAACTTACAGCACACCAATGCAAGCAACCCCATATTCGCTTGCTTTTAGAGTTGAAGTTGTCCTGCCACTTGAGTGTCAAATACCTTCTTTAAGACTGGTTATTCAAGAAGGGCTCACTGATGAAGAAAATGCTAAATTGCGTCTAGCAAAATTAGAAGCTCTTGATGAAAAAAGACTAGAGGCTCAGTAAAATCTTGAATGTTACCAAGCCCGTCTATCTCGTTCTTTCAACAAAATAGTTAGCTTGAGGTGTTTGCAAGTTGGAGATTAAGTCCTCCCAGTAAGAAGGCCCATTATTACTTCTTGTAAGTTTGAGGGCAAATTTAGCCCAAACTGGGATGGACCATATGCCGTACAAGAAATATATTCAAATAGTGCTTACAAGCTCGTCGTGCAGATGGAGTGAAAATTGACCCTATCAATGCTAAGTTCTTGAAGAAGTACTATCTTTAAAGAAATATGACACTCCTTAAGGTACGAGTATAAACTGCATGTCCATTCTTAGCCCATAAGAGTATAAATTGTGTACGCCTTAAAAAATATCCGCTAGGTTAAAAACCTCGAAAGAGGCATCCTAGGCAAAAATTAGGACATAAAAATAAAATACTCACCCAGAACTACGTTATGACTTGATCCTCTTCACTGAGGTACGCAGGCGCTTAGAATTTCATTCTAAGTTCAATTTCATGAGTGTCAAAAAAAAATGTTCCTACAGTATTCGCCATACGAACGTCAAGTATGAAACTATTCTAATTAAATTTTGGACTCACTCCAAATATTTGTGGCTCAATGGGGGCAACCCGTCGAAAATAAAAAGAGTTCCTTCAATGGGATTTAGAATGCTAAAGTTCTCCAAGCCTACAATTAAAAGGATATCAAAATCTTCATGCCTTAAGGTGGACTAAATTTTCCCTTTATACCTTAAGCTGGACTCTCATGGGTTTATCCTTCAAAGGATATCTAAATTTTCATGCCTTAAGGTAGAATAAATTTATCCCTTTGCACCTTAAGCTAGCCTCTTACGGGTTTATTCTTAAAAGAATATTGAAATTTCCATGTCTTAAGGTGGACTAAATTTTTCCCTTTGTACCTTAAGCTGGTCTGTCACGGGTTTATCCTTAAAAGGATATCAAAATTTCCATGCCTTACGGTGGACTAAATTTGTACCTTTGCACTTTAAGCTGGCCTCTCACGAGTTTATCCTTACAATAATATCAAAATTTTCATGTCTTAAGGTGGACTAGATTTATCCCCTTGCACCTTAAGTTGGCCTCTCACTGGTTTATCCTTAAAAGGATATCGAAATATTCATGCCTTAAGGTGGACTAGATTTGTTCCTTTGCACCTTAAGTTGGCCCTTCGCGGGTTTATCCTTAAAAGGATATCAAAATTTTCATGCCTTAAGGTGGACAAGATTTTTCCCTTTGCACCTTAAGCTGGCCTCTCACCGGTTTATCTTTAAAAAGATATCAAAATTTTCATGCTTAAGGTGGACAAGATTTATCCCTTTGCACCTTAAGCTGGCCTCTTACATATTTATCCTTAAAAGGATATAAAAATTTTCATGTCTTAGGGTGGACAAGATTTGTCCCTTTGCACCCTAAGCTGGCTTTCTGATGGATTTGTTATGTAAAGTTACCATATTGAAGTCAAATCGATCGGTCTTAGAGTGTATGCAAGTTAAACTCTCGCGGTCTAAGCGGATTACTATGTAGGCACCATTTTGAAGTCAAATTAGTTGATATTAGAGTGTACGAAAGCAAAGTTAAACTCTCGCACCCTAAGCCGATTGTTCAAAGCCACCATCTTGAAGTCAAATTGGTCGATCTTAGAGTGTACGAAGACGAAGTTAAACTTTCACACCCTAAGCTGATTGTTGTAAAGACACCATCTTGAAGCCAAATCGATCGTTCTTAGAGTATACGGAGGCGAAGTTTAACTTTTACACCCTAAGTCTATTGTTGCAAAGCCACCATCTTGAAGCCAAATTGGTCGGTCTTAAGGTGTATAGAGGCAAAGTTAAACTCATGATCTTAAGCTGAATCTTGTATAATGCTATTTATTTCTACCTTACAAAATAAAACGAAAAAAAAAGTAGGAGGGAAAGAAATTACCTCAATATTGTTGATGGCTTGTAAACCCCAAAATTGATATTGAAAAAGTGGGGAAACTACCTCTTTTTATAAGGTTATAGGATGGATGTTTCCTTCTCCAATATAAATTCATATTGGAATAGCTTCCACTCCAAATTTAAATTGGAGATCGTTTTCTCCTCCCAAACAAATTCAAATTAGAGGTTGTTTCTTTCTCCCATACAATTTCAAATTGGAGGTTGTTTCCTTCTCCCATACAAATTCAAATTGGAGGTTATTTCTTTCTCCCATAAAAATTCAAATTGAAGGTTGATTTCCTTCTCCCATACAAATTCAAATTGGAGGTTGTTTCCTTCTCCCATACAAATTTCAATTGAAGGTTGTTTTCTTCTCCAATCTAAGTTCAAATTGGAAGAGTTTTATTCCTGGTTAAGTAAGGCGATAAAAAGGTCTTCCAAAATCTGTTTAAAATTGGATATCATACCTCACCAATGGGTCTTAAGTGTGGAGATTAGTGGAAAAAATAAGAAAGTTTTGAGAGGCAATATTGATATGGTTCAGTTTTAAATTTCTATATGAGGTATTCATAGGTATGAAAATCGTTGAAGCATGAACAAAACATGTTTGAATCATCATACTTCAAGGCTAGTCTCCAAAATATTAAATGTCTTGACAAGTCTTGAAGTAGGGAGCATTTTATAGGCAACGAAATTTTATTAAATTAAAATTCGTACATAATTCGGATTATGTTAAATTCAAAATATATTAGTCCCAAATAAATATTGTGGATTAATATAATTGAATTAATTATCTAAGTCCAAACATGTATGAATTTAAATAAATTCCAATGTTTATTGGGCTAGTCCATTAATCTGTCCTACAAATGATAAGCCTACTTTGTTCAGCCAAAGATATTATCATATTCTAGAGACCAAATGAGTTTCACGTGGCAAATGATGTGGCATGCCCAGTCAAGTGAAGGAGTCGATGAGTCCATGGTATATGTCAAAATGATGCAGTAGGCTCAATGAAATCAAAGTCCATAAAAGGTGTCACATCACTTAAAGTTGACTGGACAAAGGAAGTCCATCTTCATCATGACTCTTCCCTTTCCACAACTATAAATAGGGGTCTCATAATTCAGAAAAAGGACCCCCAGAACTCTAACAAAAAGCAAAAGAAAGCTCGTGGATCAAATGCTGTAATTTCTCTATAAAACTCAAGCATTCAAATCAAGTTCATCAAGATTCAAGATCAAGACCGCAATATTCAAGAACAAGCTCAAAAGCCCTTGAATTCAAGTACAAGTCAAGATCAAGTCCCTCAAATCAACAAATCAAGTTCAAATTCAAGATCAAGCTTCAAGCCCTTGAATTTATATTTGAAAAGGCGAATCAGAGGATTCATAGAGGTTGTAACACTCAGATTGAAATCAATAAATTGATTATTGCAATATTTTCTTGTCCTAAATTTATTTATTTTTCCAGTCATGAAATTTTACTGTCCAACAGCCAGTTCGTCACTGCCATCGGCAGTCGCTGCCTAATGCCGCCATTGACGTCACGTCAACGGCTACGACTGTAACCATTGTGTGGATTGTTTTTATGATATTTCAACAATTTTGTGGATTGTTTATTAAAACTTATGCCTAATGTTGTTATATATTATGTTAAACTTATGGTTATTTCATGTGTGTTGAATTAATTATATTTGGGATAAAAAAAATAGGTTTGAAAAAATTATTTTTCTTGAAAAATCACCCAATTTAAATGCTCACTACTTTAATCTTTAAAACCGAAATAAAAATATGAAATAACCAAATCGAATTTGTAAAAATCGAACCAAATCAAATTATATTCGATTTGGTTATGATTGTCATTTTCGTCAATCCAAAAATCGAAAAATCAATCCGATATTAAACAATCAATCCGAACAAACCATATGCCCACCCCTAACTATTGGTACTCAAACGAAAATTATTTTCTTGTTATACTAGATAATCAAATCTTTTTCATTCTTGCACTTTGTTTACCATTTCAACTCGTATTAAAGTTTTCTAACGATTTTCTCAAGACCATTACTATAACGATTCTTTTAACTCTTTAATTAACATTCTTTGACACTATGTATTTTTAAAAGTTTTCAAAAAATTTACCCATTCATAACCATCTAAAAATTATCATACAATCTTAAAATATTGTCAATTGTCTCGATTATTTTATCAGTTTTATTAGTGCTGAATAATTTAATAATGAAAAATTACATTTAACTTTTAAAGGCGTGCATTCGAAATTTTGGCAGAAGTATTTCATGAATACTAAGGATCTTTAAGATTGAAGGAGCATATAAATTTATGGTGGTAGAAAACAAAGATAAAATGCTAATCTACTATTTATAATGGATGAAGATAGGAGGTTTGAAGGGAAGAATGGCACAAAAAAAACCAGAGTGAAACTTTAAAACAATGAAAAAAGGCTTAACTCATCCACAGTCATTTAAGTTGTTCCAAAAATTCACTTGGATCCCTCAATTCAAACTTGTACCTATTGAATATTTTTAATATTGTACCCATTGAACACTTTTACTACTTGAATTTGAACCATTTAAACACATTTTTAACAATCAGCTATAAATGTAAAGTGTGTGTAGTGCAATTGCGGTGATGTGGTAATACAATAAATTAAATGATGCCATTTGGCATGTGAGTACAAAAAAATATTAAAGAAATAATAATGGTGACAACTGACAATTTTTAATTGAAAAAGAAAAAGAAAAGGCAACGTGCCCCCCCTCCCCCCATCATCTTCTTCGCCATTTCTAAAAAAAAAAAAATCAAATTTTTTTTAGCAATCTTATTTCTTTAGCAATCCAATTCCTATTTATTGCTATTTTTTCTTCTTCTTGTGTTGTGGGTTCATTAGAATTTGAATTCTTTAATAATATCAATAAAGTAATCATAGATTCATATTAAGTTAGCCAAAAAAAATAAAGTTTCATCGAAAAACTTTGTGACCCAATCTTCACAATGTTGAGAATTTCCTTATCAAGGATCTTCCCAGTTCAAGAATCAAATTTGATGCCTTTTTTGCAATCAAAATACTCTGCAAAAATAAGATTGCTAAGAATTAAAAAAAAAAAAAAATTACAAAAGTTTGGATGAAGAAGAAGGGACGAGGAAGGCGCCACTGCTATTCTTTTTTTTTTCTGTCAATTGAAAATTGTAAATTGTATTAACAAGATTGTTAAGAATTTAAAAAGAAAAAAAATACAGATGAAGAAGATGGCTAAGAGGGGGGGGGGGGGGGGGGGGGGAGGGCCTGCTTTTCCTTTTTTTCTTTTTTAATTAAAACTTGCCATTATTAGAATGTATTAATGAAAAAAATTGAGGTGTGATTTATTTTAACCAAAAAAATACCATTTGGGACTCTATTCACGCTCTAAGGAGAGTGAATAACACTAGTGCAAGATAGGTATAGAATTGAATGATTTAGGGGTCTGATAGTTACAAGTCTTAATTGAAGGATTTAAGTGAATTTTCAGAACAACTTAAAATGGATGTCGATAACTAAAGCCATGAAAAAATATATCAACAACATGGTAACCTATTACAATAAGTAACATTTACTTGATGGGGTAAAACAGTGATATATTGAGGGTGCACCAAACTTAAACTCTTTCTTTAGGGGTCCCAACATTCAATTCCATGAGATATTATTATTCTCATCATTGCTTTACAAGCAACATATTCACGCATCTCAATCTCTTTTTTTTAATCATAACACGTGTCTTATCGAATTAAGAACTTGAGGAAATAAAAAGGAACCGAATACATTCATTCACGCGAAATCATCACAACTTGCTTTCCAACGTTGCGACCGGAGAAGAGACCAACTAGAGCATTAGGAGCGTTTTCGAGGCCTTCAGCTACGTCTTCGATGTACGCGATCTTACCATCTTTTATTTGTGGAATGATCATTTCCAAATATTTAGGGTAGAGATGGTAGTGATCAAAAACAATAAATCCTTCCATTCTAATTCGTTTTGTGATGAGGCAGAACAAGTTGTGCACTCCTTCTGTGGTTTCAAGGTTGTATTGTGAGATCATCCCACACACAGCAATACGACCATGGAGTTTCATGTTCACAAGAACCGCATCAAGCATTTTCCCTCCAACATTCTCAAAGTAAATGTCAATTCCATCAGGGAAGTACCTAATAGAAATAAGCCAACAGGGAAAAAGGTCATATTTACCTGTATGCTACTGAAAAAAAAGTTAATATTGCTCTCTGTTATACTACTGATTCATATATACCCTTAATATTGTTGTACTAACGCTCCATATATGCCTTTAATGTTGCAAAAAATATTCAAATTTGTCCTTCCTCAATTAATCCCATCCATTTTAACCAAAATGGGATGTCTAGTACCATACCAATCCTTCTTCCACTACTACCCAAAGTTCACAACACTTTCACCACAAAAACTAGCTATAAGTTGAAAAAAGTTGTTCCTAACTACTCCATCTATTTCAAATTGTTTTGTCTTACTTTCCATTTCAGTCCGTTTGAAAGAGTGTCTACAACTCTTTAGATTCTACCTTTCCATATGACATGTTTAAAACCTCAAAACCAAATGACATTTCACTACATTCTACATATCTTTAGTTCAAGATCATAAGATTCAAAAGTTTTTTCTTCTTCATTAAGCTCCAATTAAAATCAGACTAACAAATATAAAGAAGAAAGTATTAGGTAGTGTTTTAATTTCTTATTGGAAGTAGGATTACTAACCTCTTCAAAGCTGCATTTAAATCATGTTCCTCTTTGTAGTTAAAAGCTTCATCAAAGCCAAACTTGCTCTTCAACAGATCAACCTTTAACATAAGATGAATAGAAAGAGATTCAACAGTAATTAACATAAGCAAGATAGCTTAACTACTAGTATTCAGATTCAACAATTGCAATATAAGCATGACAAAGGAACATATGTACAAGTAAAGAGATCTATTCATTTTAAATAAAAAGAAAAAATGGGAATTGGATTGGTGATAAAATATAATCCTGGGTCTTGAACAATGATTCGATAGAGGTTGAAGAAAGACAATTCTTGGTTACCTTTTCTTTGCTTCCAGCACTACCAACAACATAGCAACCTAGCATCTTTGCAAATTGCCCAACAAGTTGACCAACTGCTCCAGAAGCAGCTGAAATATAGACAGTTTCTCCCATCTTAGGGGAGCAAATCTCATAAAATCCAATATAAGCTGTCATCCCAGGCATCCCTGCAAAACAAGTCATCAAAATTAATGAGCTCTATTTTCCCCTCTTTAATATGAACATAACCTAGATGATGATATATAATCATTGGTCTTAGACACAAACTTTTGAGACTCACACTTTGCATTAGTATTTTATTGTTAAGTTAATGGTAAAAAAACACATTTAAACTACCACTTTTTTGTGAGTTTCATATCTTAATTAACTATACTTTGTTCCACCTAAAACCAGTTCTAGTATAAGAAAACACCTCAAGGATGAGTTAGCCTACACCTTGAGATGTGTTTTAATATAAAGGAAGTGATAGTTTAGACGGAAAAATGGAACATTTGATAGTTAAAGTATGAAACTCACAAAAAAAAAAAAAAGTGATGGTTGGAGTATATAATTAGGACATACTATATGTTTTAGTTGATTAATATCAAAGCTGAAATAAACAATACAAATTGCATGCACATATATAGTTTCACAAAAGGAAAAACTCAGATTCACGCTCATAAAGTAAATATATAATACTTGGGTCTAACTCAACCCCAAAAGCTAGTTCCAAAGTAAAGGATTGTCCAAGAGGAAAGGTTTTGGAACTCTATAAATAGAAGACCCTCTTCTCATACCATAACACAATAACATCCACAATGTAATCGTTTAATAATTTTGGTTTGGGGGAGATTTTCGCTCAATTAGTTTTCATGCTAGCTTTCATGCTTTTTAATATTAAGTTTTTATGTGTAGGCCAATTGGCCAAACTATAAATAATATTATGTTTTTAGTTTAGTTTTGTGTCATCTGAATTATCGCTTACGTGATTTGCAACTAATAGCTCCTGCATGACACCCTCTCAATTTTGAACCCAACAAGTTGTATCAGAGCCCATGGTTCAATGATTCGATGGTCCAATTGTTGAACAAAGTTGCATCCAATTTGATGATAATGAAGATATATGTTCAAAAGCTACATATGGAGACGATTGTCAATCATATTTTCAAGGGAAAAGGATCAAATATATCACAAAACTATCAGAAATGGCTCATTTATGTCATCAGTTAAAAGTTGAGCTCATTCATGCCATCACCATTACAAAACCAGCTCATCCATGCCATTACTTTTTAACGGTGGTTTTTAAAAACAATTTTGCCACATGGCCTTTTATTAGAGGTACATGTCATTTGTTAAAATAAGCAAAAAGGCTCAAATATGTCATTAAACTATCAGAAATGGCTAATTTATGGAATCAATTAAAAGTCCGACTCATTCATGTCATCACTGTTATAAAATTAACTCACTCATGACATTACTTTTTAATGATGGGTTTTTCAAAATAGCTTTGTCACGTGCTCTTTTATTAGAAATCCACGCCATTAATTAAAAGAAATTAATATTAATTTCAAAATATCTGAAATTAGTTAGTATCGGAATTATTTATTCCGGCATTTATACCATAATAATGGAAGAAGTTATCTCATATACATGACAGGATAATTGAAATAGCAGACTTCTTTTAAGCCGTTATTTGAAATAATTTTTCAACAATGTATGCTCCACTAATTCGTGATGGGAGAAGTTATTTCATATACTTGGCAGGATAATTGGGATAACAGACTTTTTTTAACTCATTATTTGGAAATGATTTTTTCAATAATGTATACTCCCCTAATTCGTGATGGGAGAATGGAGAAGTTCTATTGGTTCTATTGATACGCCTCTTTTTTTTCTTGCTTTCCCTAATCGTTTGTTGGTTTATTTTCTTGCAACTTCGAAGTATATATTGGAGTCATTAGAATTAAAACTAATCAGTTACTGTAGGATAGAATTTTTGAGATTTCTATTAATCGTAGCATTTATAAAGATTTAGAATCAACTAGAAATAGCCAAAGGATATACATTAATCGCTATTTTTTCTGATTAGAAAAATAATTGTTATTGTAGGAAAAAAAAAATTTTAATGGTTGTGGGTCGGGTTATGTTAAATGAACCGGTTGTTTTTAATATGTCTAAGATATTTTAAAATTAATATTGATTTATTTTAATTAATGTCGCGGACCTCTAATAAAAGGCCACATGACAAAACTGCTTTTGAAAACCCACCATTAAGAAGTAATGACATGGGTAAGCTGATTTTATAACGACGATGATATGAATGAGTTGAACTTTTAACTGATGGCATAAATAAGTCATTTCTGTTAGTTTAGAGGCATATTTGAGTTTTTTTCTTATTTTAATTAATGAAGTGGACCTTTAATAAAAGGTCACGTGATAAAGTTGTTTTTGAAAACCACCGTTAAAAATTAATGGCATAGATGAACCGATTTTGTAACTGCGATGGCATGAATAAGCCAAACTTTTAACTGATGACATAAATGAGACATTTCTGATAGTTTAATGGCATATTTTAACCTTTTCTTTATTTTCAATAATCCTGCTGTTACATATTTGAAAAGAAAGCTTACTTTTAACTCTATAAAGGGCTCTAATGTTTTTAACCCGAAAGGACTTATATATTTTTAACCCAAAAAAGCTTAAATTTTTAAAGCATGTCAAACAACAGTGATATATGAAAACTATATGAAGAACGAAGATTATGTACAAAAAGAAGGAGAATCAAGAATATTTTACCAGAAAATCAAGCCAAAAATGAGAGATTTGTTAGGACTTTTACCCTGATTTTCTTACTAAATTTAATTATTATTTTTCTTAGAAGAAAAATAAAAGTAATACCATTATAAAACTTTTTTATATTTGGCTGACCTATTTCTAAGAGGAAAGGTTTTGAAACTCTATAAATAGAAGATTCCCTTCTCATACCATTACACAATAGCATCCACAATATAGTCGTTTAAGAATTTTGGTTAGAGGGAGATTTTCTCTAAATTAGTTTTCATGCTAGCTTTCATGCTTTTTAATATTAGTTTTTTATGTGTAGGCTAATTGACCAAATCATAAATAATACTATGTTTTTAGTTTAGTTTTGTGTCATCTGAATTATCGCTTACATGGTTTGCAACTAATAGCTTCCGCATGACGCCCTCTCGATTTCGAACCCAATAATCTACTCTAACACCCTCTACACATTCAAGCCCAACTAGAGTATGGATTGAGTGCCCAAACAGGAACAATCTTTTTCTTATATCATGTGAAGATGACACTTAGACCTAAATCAACCTAAAAAATTAGTTCGTGGAGGATTCTCCAAATCATTAGAAGCAGACCCCAACCAATATAGGACGCTAACCCACTCTAACACGTAAGTCCTTATGGAATAGAAAGTGGCATCAAGAAGACCTATGTTGCTCGGACTCTTCAAACTATCATGGGGTATGTGTCAAATTCTCTAAAAGTAGTATATTTTTTAAGAATCCAACCTAGTTCACCATCCAAAGTGAATAGTCTACGCAACTTAAAAAAAAATAGAGAGAAAATATGAAAATAGTTGTTATAAACAATAACCACAACAACAACAATAACAACAACAATGATAACAACATTCATGGCCCAGTCCACAAAAGTGGGGTGTGGGGAGTAAAATGTATGCACTACGACTCTTACCTCAGAATTTGTTGTAAGTGTAAAAAAAATTATTAAATGCAGCAGGATCAGTTCCAACATTTTTAAAAGCAGAGAAGTGGTATTATCTATTCATCAATTAGTTACTACTTGAAATTACTAAACCATATTATAACCCAAGCACAATAGATTCTGCATATATTCTTGTAAAAATTATATTGAGAAGAGAATAATAACTCACCAAGGATTCCTGTATAGTAGGAAAGAGGCACATCTTTGTCATGAATTTTAAACAGAGTACTCTGAGTAGGTGTTACAATACTATACTCCTCCCATCCAGTCATTCCCCAAACTAAGTCACCTTTCTCAAAGTTCGAATCACCAGACTCCAATACTTTGGCCACTCCATATCCCGTGATAGGCTAAATATATAAGAGAGATCGAACATAAAAAAAATAAGTAAGATAAGTTTTCCTATTAAAGAAATTTTCTATCATAAGTACCGAACATATCCAATATATTAAATTTGGAACATTTAACGTATATACAATTTATTTGGGGAATTTAAACTCATTGTAATCTGTTTCAATAATAAAAAGAAATGCACGTTTATTAGTTTGAAAAAAAAATCCATAATCCCAATATGGCGAAGGAACAGAGCATTTTACATGAAAAGAACAAAAAAGTTTATTGCTCCAACTTGTTAAAAGTAAAATACAACAACTAACTTGAGAGGGATGAAAGTAACATTCTTAGAGATTACATAAATAGACCCATAAATTATCAAAATCTGATAAGTAGACACACATATTGTATATGACATATAGTGTAACGTAATGCACCCTACATGTCAAATCGCATGAGATTTGTCACGTATGCAGGGAAAATTATACTACTATTTATAGATGGTTGAAACTAATTTTTGTGTATATATTATAGGCGTCGAATCCCTTTTGACTAATATGTGTATTTACTTCTTTAGATTTTGAACCCCTTAATGAAATGTTGACTCTGCCACTGCATGTATGCATGGGCGGACTACATATATTTTGGGATGCTCTGACACCCAGTAAACTCGACGTGGAATAGGTATAATGACATAAAAAATATACGAAAATAGGTACTCCCTCCATCTCAAATTATGTTTCATCATTTCCTTTTTAGTCCGTGCCAAAAAAAATGTCGTCTTTCCTTATTTGGTAAGTTTTTAAAGACACAATTATAATTTTACCTTTAGCGATCCCACTTGATATTAAATATTATTACTCCTTTCTTTAAGAAGTGTAATTTTGTAACTTTAATAAAGTCAATATTTATTTCTTAAATATCATGTCCGGTCAAATGACGACACATAATTTGGGATGGAGGGAGTATAAAATATATAAAAGCACCCATTGAACACAAAAGTTGGTGGGATACACTGGCATTTAAGTTGATTTTAAGCGTCTCTACTGAAGGGACGTCCCGGGTTTGAACCTTATTGAGGTAATTTTTTATTTTTTTTCAACTTTTTAATTTTTTAAGCACTCACAATCCTTAAATGGTGAATCCACCACTGCATGTATGCATATATGATGTGTGTCCACTTATTCAAGTATACAATATTTTAAGGTCTATTTGTTTACACTCAAAGTGTACAGCATAGATGCCAGCTGAAGCCTAAGTAAAGGCCGTGTTTATATGCAAGTTATACCAAAGGTAAACAAGAAACTAATTTCAAACGGAGAAAATACTCCATCTATTCCTTTATAACTGCTCCTTTTGAGTTGTGATTTTGTTTCTAAATAAGTGTATATTTATGCGTTCAAGAATACTTTAATAATAATCTTCCTAATATGTTCTTATGTTTAAATATAGTAATTAATGTCAACTTGGAGAGAGATCAAATTTAATTAAGAGTTACTCCCTTCATCTCAAATTGAGGTGATACATTAATTAAGAAAAATAATAAATAGAATGACTAGTTTACTATACTAAACTTATTAAATGATGATTACATTTTAATTTAAAGAAAAGTAACTAATGCAAAAGGTAACATAAAAAAAATAAATTTGTTTCTTCTTGATTAATAAAAAAATATAAGTAAAATGAAACATCATATTAGAAAATTTGGAATAAGTAATTTGAGATGGAGCGAGTAAAGCGGTAAAATTAACTTTATTCTAGGAATGAATAGTTTATTAAAGGGTATGCCCAAGTCAAATACAACAGGAACTGAGGAAGAAACATACATGTAGTTTATGGTAAATTCAAAAATATTAACGAAACACTTACAGAGCCAGCAGTGAAGGAGTCAATATAGCTACCCTCAATTTTCTTCATACGTGTACGCATATAAGGGTCACAAGACAAGTAAAGATTCTTCAAAACAACAACATTAGAACCTTTTGGAGCATCCAATTTAATGGTGGAGTTCTTGAGTTCCATATCAGATTCATTAAGGTAACCAGTGACATAGTGTTTTAAAATGACCTGTTTGTTGCTCACTTCTTTTGCCATTTTTCTGTTTCTCCAAGAGTTGTAGAAAAATGAAGAGGAAAAGCCTAAAAGTTAAAAGTGTAAGAATTTTAAAATGCACGTTTCTTTTTCATAAAATATATGACATAGTTAATTGTAAAGTGTGGCCTTGAAATGACCAAGAAAATATCCACACTTAAATTTGAGTTTCCACCGACAGCCACACAGGGCCTGGACATGATGATGCAGAATATATTCTTGTTCCTTAATCATTATAATAGTTCGTATTTTGATTGAAATCTTGAAAAAAAATAAAAATAACAATATATTCATGTTATTTTTACAAAGTGAGATCTCGAGAGACTAAAATATATGTTGTTCGTGAAAAATTATTTCTCATAAATCCTCGATTGAAGGCAAGATCAATCTAAAAAAAAACATAATATAAGAATAAGAGGCAATAGGTAATATCACAACCACTAGCAATCAAAATAAGACTACCATAAAAAATATCATTCAGGATCTACCTGAAACAAATAAATATAATCAAAACATCAAAAATAAGAAAGTACAAACATAACACTAAACTAATAGTACGGACAACAAAACAAAGCATACCTTTTTATTAATTTTCTATTCTAATTTATGTCATCTTCACCTTCCTATAAATTTTAATGTAATAAATATTTTTAATAAGTATAAAAATTAATATGATATCAATTGAATTTGACCATTTCTAATTAAAACTAAATAAAATCAATTATTGTTGAAATTTATTTTAACACCAAAAGAATCAAATTACTAATCAATATTTTGTCATTGATCGGGTTTAATTTTTATTGGAATCTTCAAAAGCAAAAAATTAAACCAATTTACCAGTCAATGTTTTGTCGGTTCGATTGAATTTGTGTGACTTTTCTCCAGTACCATCATTTATATTTTTCTTGTTTCATTCCTGTGCCACTAATATGTTTCTAATTTTTCAACCTTTAAAATATTTATTGTCTATTCTATAATATTTTTCTTCAAGGGTCCAAATAACAAGCGAGTTCCCTCCAGAAAAAATATTACATTTGTAATTTACATATCCAAAATAGGTGACTTCAGACTAGAACTAATGAGAGAGAAATTCACTAAAAAATAATAACGTTTTTATATTAAGAAAAAAATTAAGAAGCTTTTTAATATTTTAATTAAAATTTATTTATCATCAGGCATTTTTTTAGGGAGCTTGTTCACATGAAAAATAGCTGAAAAATTATAATTGTTCTAAGCATGAGTAACTTAGAACATTAGAGGGAAGAAGAAGAAGAGGAAGAAGAGGAAGAGGAAGAAGGAGAAGAAGAAGAAGGAGAAGGAGAAGAAGGAGAAGGAGAAGGAGAAGGAGAAGAAAAAGGAGGAGGGGGGAGAGGAAGAGGAAGAGGAAGAGGAAGAGAAGGAGGGGGAGGATGAGGAAGAAGAAGAGGAGGAAGAAGAGGAGGAAAAAGAAGAGAAGGAAAAGGAGGGAAAAAAGGAAGAAGAAGAGGAAGAAGAGCAGGAAGAGGAGGAAGAGGAGGGAGATGAGGAAGAAGAAGAGGAAGAAGAGGAGGAAGAAGAAGAAGAGAAAGAGGAGGGAGGGGAGAACAGGAAGAAGAGGAAGAAGAAGAGGAAGAGGAGAAAGAGGAGGAAGAGGAAGAGGAAGAAGAGGAATAGGAAGAAGAGGAAGAAGAAGAGAAAGATGAAGAAGAAGAAGACGACGATGAAGAGGAGGAGGAGGAGGAGGAAGAGCAGGAGGAGGAGGAAGAGAAGGGGGAAGAGGAAGAGGAACAAGAAGAGGAAGAAGAAGAGGAAGAAGAGGAAGAGGAAGAAAAAGAAGATGAAGATGAGGAAGAAGAGGAAGAGGGAGAGAAAGAGAAAGAGGAGGGGGAAGAGGAAGAAGACGAAGAGGAATAAGAGAAGGAAGAAAAAGTGGAAGAAAAGGAGGAAGAGGAGGAAGAGGAAAAGGAAGAAAAAAAAAGAAACGGATGAAGAAGAAAATGAAGAAGATGTTGATGATGATTTGCAGGTGGATCATCATTTGATTGACCCAGCTTTATATAATCATCAAACTTATTAAAGGTTAGCTTGATGTTGTAGTGCATAGAAGTGGAAACAAGTAAACTTGTTGTAATCCTAATTTAGATAACAATTCTAGTACATATTTCCTCTGGTGCGTTAATATTCCTCTATCAAATCTTGTAAACTCAATGCCAAGAAAGAACATTAACTTTATTAGGTCATTCATTTTAAAGTTTTGTTGTATATTTGCCTTTGTTTCTTCTGTCTGCTTTAGACTATCACCAGTAATTAACATGTCGTTAACAAATACTAAACGAAAAGTAACTCCTTCTATGAATTTATTGATATACAATGATGGATCATACTGACCGTGAGTGAATTGAGAATTTAGTAATGCCTCAGGTAATTTTGTATTCAATTGTCTAATAACTTGCTATAGTCCATACAAGAATTTGAGTAGCCTACACACTATATTTGCCCTCTCACTTGAAAATACCTAAGGAAAGTACTGTTATTTAGTATGTATTCGGGTACAAGAATCTATGTATAAGCAACACGAACTTTAACAGTAGTTCAAGTCCAAGACAAAAACATTTTTGACTTTCTCTCGGGAGCCTTATTATCCTTTTCAATACGTAGTTGGAAAATAATATTTTCGACAGTCATCTCCTTGCGCTTGTGCTTCAAGTAGTTTTTGAAGTCTTTCCACATAGGTGGTAGCTTCTCAATTATCGCTGCTACTTGAAATGCATCATTCACAATAAAATATACAAAACAATTTATGTGAGTACTAAGAAAATTTTCAATTTGTTCAACAAAGGTATTTTTCCAAGATATACCTTCTGCTAGGAGTTCATGATTACTTGTAATTCCTACACTTGAGAGACAACTGACTTGCTATCTATCATTTTAAAGTCCAGGAACCTTGCAACGAAGAATTTCTTAATTCCCGCATCCTCTGTCTTGTATTTTTGTTCTAGTGACCCCCACAATTCCTTCGATGTCTTAGTTCCACTGTAAACATTATAGAGGTCATCTTGGAGACCACTCAAGATATAATTTCTACAAAGGAAGTCTGAGTGTTTTCAAGCCTCTAACATTATGAAATGCTCTTTGTCCGAGGTTCCCTCAGGCACCTCAGGAGTATCCTCTCTAGTGAACCTTTAAAGACATAGAGTGGTGAGGTAAAAGAACATCTTTTGCTACCATCTCTTGAAGTCAATGTCCGTAAACTTTCTGGGCTTCTCTGCAGGTGCCATAGGTTATGGAGCATTTGCTCAACTTTTTGTGCCAATGCTAGTTGCCGCCATAGTCGTAGCATCATGCATTTGACTATCAGTCATCATTCTTCCTGTCACTACAAGACAGTAAATCTAGTAATATTTAGAATACTACTAATAAAGTTAAATAACTTTAAACTCTTCTTCTTGTTTCTAGTTTAACGATGAAGTTTTTATGACTTCCAATCGTCAACCGAATGATCTTTAACTTGAGATGAAGATTTTATTTCTTCAAATCACTAGTTAAGTTCAAATGGAGTAGAAAGCTAAAAGCTTTAATCTCCAGAAACAAGCAATACAGATTCTTAAACAGTAAATTATTCCTTAAGATTGTTATTTAGTATGTATTCGGGTACAAGAATCTGTATATAAGCAACACGAACTTCAACACTAGATTATGAATAATCTATCTAAGAAGTATGTTAATGTTCAGAAAAGAGATGAAATAGAATTTTAAGGTCAAGTCCCCCGATTTCACGGAGTGTCCTTTAGGAATAATTCCTCTCACTGTACCCAAGGTTATAGAATTTTCCTCCCAGAATAAAATGGCCTTTAATCCAAACAATAACGGTACCTCAAATTTTTGATTACAACAAACTCACTCAACGATTTGATTGATCACACAGAATGTCTTTGAAGACAAGAAGAGAGTTTTTATTTTAGAAAATTCATGTCTAAACCTGTGGATGAAAGCAGGTTTATATAGCCTTTCAGATACCTCTTTAAAAAGGTGGCAATGGTTCACTTAAAAGGTGTGACCTTTATGGAAAATCATGTCTGTTCGTCCAAAGAATGTGTCTTTTCCAAACAGTCATGCCTTTTCATGAAATAATGTGTCATTTCGTTGAAGGTTGCATCCCATCTGAAGCATTACTTCGTTTCTGCATAGCATTTCAAAATAGTGTCAGTCACTGCATGCATGCATATAAATGGAAGATAAAAACACATAGAAAAGTTGTGTTTTCCCTTTGGTATTTTTGGATTAATTTTCTGTCAAATAAACTTTGTATAAAAATATAGATCTCATCGATTGATCCAAATCCAAAGCCGAAGCCAAAGCCAAAACCGAAGTTGAGCTGAGAAAAGGACGACGACAACATCGCGAGGCATCTCTTATTTCTTGCCTCACTTACCTAGTGGAATAAGTGTTACTTAATGTAAACACTTGAAAGTCACATTCTCCCACCAATGTGGGAGAATTAGTAAACTTTCCATTTTAGAGTACACTTTCCTTTTTGGTGTTTTCTTCTCCATTTTTCCTTTCACTTGGTTGCATTCACAGTTTTCATATACTTTGAACCCAACAAGTACATGAAGACCTCATCAATTAGATCACCATTTAGAAAGGTATTTTAGGCATGATAAACCACTTCATTTTGGCCACTAAAACAAGAATTATTCCAACAATTTGAATTTTTATAAAAGGAGAGAAGGTTTCTTTGTAATCTATTACTTCACTTTTGCCATATCATTTTGCTAGAAGTCTAGCTTTAAATGTCTATACTTAACCTATAGCTTTATATTTAACCTTGTATATTAATCAACAACTAATAGACGTTTTCTATTTGGGCAGTGGAACTATATCCCAAACGTGGTTAGAGTTTAGGTATTTTATATAATTTTTCATAGCCTCTACCCATCTTGGATCTTTACATGCTTCTAAATAAATTGTTAGTTCACTGACAAATGAAGAATTCGCTACACAAACTTTGTTCTGAAAGGACAATTTATCATAAGAAACATAGTTTGCAAGAGCATAGTGTACCTTTTTATACGTGTTATAGGATATAAAATTAGTTATCCACACAGGTGGATCTTTCCCTCTTGTTGATTTTAGCCTACAGTTGCTTGAGTTGTAGCTTTCTCATTCTAAGAAACCACTTGAGTTTGCTCTTCTTATTGGTATAGTGATCTAGTGACCTATAGATGTCGACTTATAAGTTGAATCCCTTCAAGCTTCCAAATCCCATCATCTTAGAAGCTAAAGCATTGACCAACATATACCTTTTTGATCGAGAATCTGCTAATATTTCCTAATTTCCTTATTTGTAGTTGATCACATATGGAGAGGTTTCTATGAACTCAACCTATTTAGCATGTCTCTTGTTTAACTAGGATTGCCTCTTAAGATGTTTCAAGGACTCATATCGGTCCTTATTATGAATTCTTTGTGCCACAAGTAGTGTTGTCCTTGAGTCAATACCCATACAAATGCATACAACTCCTTGGCATATGTCGAGTACCTAAGAGTATCTCCCTTTAGCTTTTCATTTACATAAGTTATTGGCTTCTCTTCTTGCATCAAAACACCACCTATACCAACACCTGAAGCATCACATACAATCTCATTAGATAGTTGGATTAAAGGTGAGGAACTCAACATGAATTTAAAGGCTTGGAAAGACTTCTCTTATTCATTACCCCATACAAAAGGTACATCCTTTTTGATCAATTTTGTTAAGAGAGAATAATTAAACTAAAACCTTTCACAAACAGCCTATAAAATCTTGCTAAACCTTGAAAACTTCTTACCTCTAATGCATTACTTGGAGTTGCCATGATTCGATGGATTCCACCTTTTGGTCATCAACATCTATGACATTTGCAGTAACAACAAAACCTAAAAAAATGACTTTTTCAACACAAAATGAGAACTTTTTAAGATTAGCAAAGTGTTTCTCTTGTAGAAAGATGTCAAACACTTGTTTTGAATGGTTCACATGTTCCTTAATGGTCTTACTATAAACAAGTATGTCATCAAAATAAACCACCACGAACTTGTTGATAAATGACTTGATAAAATGGTCCATTAACCTCATGAAAGGTGTCCTTATAGAAGCCAAGTATCGATCCCACAAGGACTAGTGTTAGACAATTATTCAATTCTGGTTTAAGATTTAGATTTATCAAGTGCAAACGTAACTACCAAGTTGAGAGTTGTAAATTGGAAGTAAAGTAAAAAATACAGTAAAGTAATGTTTTGAACAATCAATAAAGAGAAATCCAGAGTTAAGGCACTACGAACAATCCTACTGCACTATTAAACTTCATTTATTAGATTACTTATCTTGGTTTATGATTCACAGGGTTAATATTATGACTATGGTCTTCCGAGCTTCTAATTGTCTATCTAACTTAGAACTACAACTACATCACTGAGCAGACATGTGAGAAATAAGCTAAATGTATTTATATTTCATCCCACAATGAACCAAATAGGTCACCTAGGTATATTCCTACCCTAGATGCAAATTATAACATTCAGTATGTGGATGTTTATAGTCCTACACTATTTATACCCATGCACTATCTTCTTGTTCCTCCTTCAGGGCTCACAAGTTGACTATGGATGTATATAAGGGTTACGAATCCTTAAAATAGTGATAAAAATGATAAATAAATAACCAAATATGATAAATAATCTAGACCAAATCAATTCAAAGCAATAGTAATCATGTTCTTGGACTTAACCACGGAAAGGGGGCTTTTAGTCGCTCATGGACATAATCGTAATAGCGTAGATAGTAAACATGTTAAAATCCATAAAAAAACAAAAGTAAAGATAGAAAAACCCTAGTTGAATTGTTTTCAAGCCTTCATCAATGTTTCCAAGTCATCTAAGGTGTTTTGCATTGTGCGTGTCCTATTTATAAGAGGACAATTTGGCCGTATTTGAGACTAGGTCCGCATCGCCCCTCTTATCGAGTGGACTATGATGCACGGCGCGCCATGATCGTGGATATATGATGGAAGTATCCTAGGTCGATCGCCCCTCTTATCACGTGGACTAAGGACTGTGTTGCACTATGCCTCCAAGATCTCCATTTTTACTTCTAAACTTGTCTCGTGCACTTGTCCCTTTTATTCCAAGCCTTTTGATGTTGTTTACAGTTGATTTCCAGCTTGTGCATCTTCCACATATCATCATCATCAACTTACCAAGCATCCTATAGAATCAAACACCACAAATTAGAGCTCAAAACAATACAATCTTCCAAGACGGTGAACTAGAAACTTAATCTAAGAACTAGTTTTGCTTTTTATGATCTTTTACTTATTGTTTGACACTTGGCTTGTTCGAATTTAACCTTAAACATTGTAACTATGTAATTTAACACTAAGTTGCTCAATTATAAAATTATTAAAAAATTAAGCACATAAGTAGTCCTCAAAACAAGGCTAAATAAGCCTGAATAACAACTCTGAGGTGCATAAATCCACCTCAGATCATCACCCCACACTGGAAGCCTTATTAATCCTTGAATAACTCTTTAATTAGAGAACCATAATAAGAGAAGACTCCACACTTCTACCATAAGCAAGACACTCTAGACAGTTCTAAAATGACTATACAGAATGAAAGTTTCTACACTAAGCATGTTATACACACAATTGAAAGCTCAAGAATACTACTCCAAAACATCCTACTCTCAAGTATTGACTCACCAAGTTGGAAAACTCATGCATATTGCTCAATCAAAGACATCATATAAATCACCTAACATTCATCAAACGTGCGCCCTCACCATAAGAAGTTACCCATACTCACTCACATATATGCATTTTATCTCATAATGGGTTCAAGAATCAAATTACGTTCACTCTCTAAAAGAATTCACAAGTTATACAAGATGCACCATAGGCTTTCCCTTAGTGTAGTACTCTACTAATGTCAGGGTGTTGAAGCTCATGATCAAATAGGTATTTAAGGGTTGTAATATAGCCTACGGGACAAGTAGGAACTATTTTGGTTAAGAATAGTGACTATATTCCCTAAGAGCTTTAATAAATCACAATTTTCATTCAATTCACCTTTAACAACCGATTTCCACCACTTCTATCTGCCCTCCTCTTTTGTTTTGTCCTATATCATTAAGTTTATTCACCAATACTATGGTGGGAGTATTTTCTATGCACATCTTATTCAATTTGAACAATCTTTATTCTTTTCATTACACATCTCCCAACCACAACACATATCAATTTCCAACACCAAAAGCTATTACTTTGGGGATTCAATTTCACCTTTATCCTACTTGAATTTCAATCTCTTCAACTCAATTGAATTTTAGCTAAAGCTCTTAGGAGATTTAAATATATTTATGGTTAATCAAAGAAGAGGATTCAGGCTACATATGAGGCTACCAAAGAAAATAAGCTAAAGGCTCAACAGGGTTAACTAGGATTATGCATAAGGGTAGGTAAAAAATGGTATAAAACATGGCTATCAAAGAAATGCCTATATCATCTCCTAAACCCACACTCTTTATTTTGCTTTGCATACACACCAGGCAAGTTCTAGACATTAAGTATAACAAGGAATAAATAAAAACCTCACTTACACATGGCATATGCTCAACTCAAGTAGGATCATTATAGACTCTTAAGCAAACTCAAATGAATTCAAAATTAAGCCAACAAGTACAAGAGTCATAAATTAGAGCCTACGAGTCTTAAAAGTAATAATTCACCCAATCAACATAATCTTTTCATTCAAAACACTTGCATCATGAAATCACATACAACACCAACAAGAATATCCCACTTATTCCTAACACAAAAAAAATTAAAATTACTCCTAAAATGGGAATTTTCCCATCCCAAACCTAAAAATCTACTTTGTCCCCAAAGTAAAATTAAAAGTAGAGATAAAAATACTCTATGAGGCCTCTAGTCCTAGCTAGTAGCATCTTTTATTAGTAAGAGGGTCTGGAGACCCCACACATAGTCTTTACCATGCTTCTTAGCTCAGGTTTATGGTTCTCAGAATTTCCATCAACCCGTGACTCAACAAAAGCAAATCTACGTGACGTAAAAACTAAAATACTAAAAATAAAGCCTACCTTAACTTGGGTTTCCTCCCAAGCAACGTTTGATTTAGTGTTGTGGAACGACCTAGTATCAAACTAAACTGATTTCCTTCATCCTCTTCCTTCTACTTGGAGGCCATCTTGTTATTCATTTTTGACCTCTTTTGTGTGTATTCTAAAGGTCAACAACTTTCTCAATAATATCTTTTTCAGGGTCATCAATCAGCATCACTTCAAGATGGGGTATTTGTGGCTTAGACAGCTCAATGAGAGTGTCTGATGAGGTCTATAGTAGCCTAACCTCTACCACCCAACACTTATCCTCTTCAATCACTGTAATCATGCATAGATCTTTATAGTGATATAGTGTGTTGAGTGGTTTGTAAACTTTGAAACCACCTCTTTATCACCCAACCTTTTTGTGAGTGTACCCTCTCTCACATTTACCAATATTTCTCCCGTCGCAAAGAATGAACATCCCATGATGATCAGTACCCTTTCATCTACCTGAAAATCTTAAACAATAAAATCAGCAGGAATAATAAACTTACCAACCTTGATGAGAACATCCTCTATACTTCCTTCAGGACGGGCTGATGTCTGGTTTGCCAATTGGATTATCATAGAGCTCGGTCTTGGCTTTCCTAAGCCCAAGGTGTTAAACAAAGATAGGGGCATTAAATTGATTCTTGCCCCCAAATCATTCTATATATGGATCACCTCGTTGTTACCAATCTTAATGGGAAAAGTGAAACTCCCTAGATCGTTGAGCTTTATGAGCATCTTCTGCATCACCACAGAGCTGCACTCTTCATTGAGTGCTGCTATTTCAACATCCTGCAACTTAAATTTATTAGTGACCACATCCTTCATATACTTAACGTACTTGGGCATTCCCTGTAAAACATCTAAAAGAGGAAGGTTAATGTGAAGTTCTCTGAATATGTCAAAGAATTTCTTGAATCATTCATCCTCCTATGCTTTTCTTAGCCTTTGTGGAAATGGAGGTAGTGGATGCACCTTGACCTGTTCAGCATATTTTGATTTTGAGTACTCAGACCTCTTCAAATTAATAAAAACTTTGTCATCTGCCTTTTGAGGAGCCAACTCTATATCTACCTTCTTAGTTTTCTTTGGAGGTCTCTTATTCGGCTATTTACCACTCCTCAAAGTGATTGCCATTACCTATTTAAGAGGTTCATTATTACTTATAGACATGTAATTTTATCCGTCTCCAAAATTATTTTTTAACATTTTTACCCTGTCTTACCACGTACCTTCACCCATGTGATAAGTTCCACACAATAACAAATCCAATAAATTCTTAACAACTTAGGACACCCCACCCAATCAAAATTAACCACCATATCTATTCCTAACCACTTACACCTTACCCTATATACCCCTACCCTCACATACCCCTACCTCTATGTTTTTACTATTGTCAACAAATACAATACATAAATACACATGCACCACAACATACACTAATATACTCCTCTATTTTCCATTCACTGGAGAGGAAACATAAACACAGAAACAAATACACTCACTCACCCCTACCAAAAAATACTCGTACATACACACCACTGAATATTGGCGAAGGACGCAGAGATAAGAGACATGAAAAGTAGGGGAGTGAACGGAGGAGAGTCAGTTCTTTTAAATTTTTTGATGATTCCTTAGTGAAAACCTCCCACAAACACTAACCAGCCACCTCCCACCTCTATTTCTTACCTAAACCACTAACTCCAATCAAATCGCTACCGGAGACACTATCTTAACCGGTGACCAAACAACCGCTGTTGTTGATTCTGATTGCAACCCACTAGAAATTATTACATCTCCAATGGTACAGATACCAAATTAGCTCCACCATCATCCAATCTAATGAACTAGTGAGAATCCACATCATTCTGGCCTTACTCCACGGTAAAATACCATAGATTTTAACAAAAACAATTAATTTTATTCAGGTTTTCTTTTGCAAAGTCGGTTGGAGCAAGACAGAGTTGAGATCGGGTTTGGTCTTTATTGAGATTCGATTTGAGGTCTTCTGGTGGCGCTCGAATAAAATAGTTTAATTCCATCAAAATTAAATCGATTGAGGTTTAATTATTCTAACTTTGTCTCCAATTAATTTTATCTTAGCATGGTCTATTTAAACGTGATGACATATGATTGATGATGTTATTTTGATATTGTGATGACTAATTTTAATTACCATGGGTCTTTGTTTGATAGTTAGATTAGGTGTTTCTTTATGGTTGTTTGACATGGAATGATTGATTATGGTACTAGATTGATGCTAATATTGGTGTATAGGCATTTTTCATATGAAATTTGTATGATAAAAAAGAAACTTGGGGTGGGAATTAAAGTCGATAATAGGGTGAATATCGATTAGTTTGATTCATTGGTCGTTGTTTGATTTGAAATGGATGCTAATTTTGTCTAACTCGATAGCATTATGTGTTAGGCCGAGACTCGATAGGCAAATCTTAGGCTAGGTAGGCAAATTGTAAGAACTAATAATTGTTGACTGTTTGAAATGTTTATCAAATGGTTTTGTTTACCGCATTTAGATTAATTGTATTCGTTTGTCGTGGAATATCTCGAGGAATACCATATATACTCATCAGGGAATGCCCTGAAGTATTATGTATATAAAGGATATTTGTGATCAAGGCCCGAGGCACATGGTGGAGCGTAGTTTAGGATTAGTGTAAGTTTGTCTAGGTTTACATTTCTGTACCTTTTATTTTGGGTCTATAATAAATTAGACTGGACACTATTTTTTGAGTTTTGAATTATTTGGTTGTTTATTTTCTGTTTGTGTGATTTGTTGGTTTATACATTCCATAGTATCGTAGTGGCCGATATACTCCACGAAGTGACCATGGTCAAACCATGGGACCGAAGGGTGTCTAACACCTTCACTTGGTCAATAGAATTTTTTAACCAAAATATTTGTTCGCGGATCAGTTTTATAGAGTCAAAAAAGCATTTTGAAAAAGGATTTCCAAAGGTGACTTAAAACACCAGATTTGTGCCAAATGGCGACTCTGAGTTTAGTTATAAAAATAACTTTTTTGAAACAAAGTTTATCTTTTTTCACTTAATAATAAAAACCCTTTTCGAACTTAAAATCAATATTCTTTTTGGTTAAAAAGGGGCGTGACAGCTCTAGCGACTCTACTGGGGATTTTTAGAATTAGAGCTTTATTCTTGAGGTGTATCGGTTTAGTATGACACTATAGGAGTATAAATGTCTTATTTGTGTTGTCGTTTATGTTATTGTTGAGTGCCTACTTGCTACGTGTTTACAATTTTTCTCTTATGTGTTACCATTTTATATCTGTCATCATTTGCATAACCCAAGTCATTTCTTTTGCAACAAGTCTCGGAGTACACGTCGTGTACACGAACTCTAGTTAAGTCACCCTTATTTTAGGAGGGGGAGCCATCAGATATATGGAGTGGGTGGAAATCTCTCGCAGCCACTATCAACCATACGCTCCCCCGAAAAGCCTTGTTAGTAGACCCCAGCCTATGTCAGTCTCTAGGGCGTGCTTATTTGCATCATTTTGAGACCTAGTGGGACCCACTTGGTCCTTTATAGGAGACTCACCTTAAAAGCATCCCTACATGCTAAATGTTGCATCTTTGATAGTGACATGGTCATTTGACGGACTAATTTGGGAAAAGCATGTGCTAGAATTAAAGGAAGGTGTGTAGGCAAGGAAAAGTTCAAAAAAAAAAGAAAGGAAAGAAAGAGAAAAGTGAGTCAAAAAAGAGTTTCGTAGTTTTTTAGAGTTCTTTATGGCTTTTGTGTTTCACAATCCAAAAAATTTCAAAAAGATTTTTTACCATTTGAATTCACTTATCAAAAAGAATTTATTTTTGTTTCTTTAGTAAGCATTCATAATTCAAAAATTTCAAAAATGATTCTTTTTAATAGGAGCTTTTTATAAAGAAAATTCAAAAAGATGATAGAACTTTTGTACATTTCAATGACAAAAATACCAAAAATATTTTTCTTTCGTAGTTATTATGTGAAGTGTCAAATTAAAAATTTTAAAAATATTTTATTGACGGTTTTCATCGTCTGTCTTGGTTGTGTCTCTCAAGTTGTGGTTCAGTCTGTCCATTATTGTTTAATTGTTCAATCTGGACCAACTATGCAGACCTAATTCTTCTTTCTCGGGAGTGAGATACGTAGGCAACCCTTCTATGATTTGGTGATCTTATTTAAAAAATTTAAAAATATTTTCTTCACTCTTCATTTAGAGTAGATGTTTCTTATCAATCCTTAAAAGAAAATTAGAAAAAAGGATTTTCCTTTAATAGGTTCAATTTTATTTTCGTATGAAATTCTAAATTGAAAATCCAAAAAGATTTTCTTTAGTAATCATAGGTTTCATTTTGTATAGGATTTTAAAGCTAAAAATTTCAAAAAGATTTTTCACAATTCTTTTGATAATTTGTTATTTTCTTTTCTTCTTACAGTTTAAAGAAAAAGAAAAAAAAAGAGTTTGATTTGTCATGTTGTGCTAAAACTTCAGGAACTACGCACATCTAATTCTTCTCTTTCGGAAGTGAGATACGTAGGCGCCCTTGTTGGGTTTAGTGATCTTTTCAAAAGAAAAAAAACAATTTTGAGGAAGTGTTGAACTCTAACGCATTTGTTATCTCTTGTTCAGTTAGTTTAAAGTGGTTGGTTTGTGGAATTCTCGTTGGTCTTCCACATCACACAATCCAAGTAAGGGTTAGTTGTGTCTAACAAGGATATAGAGAGTGACATCATAGATCAAACAAAGAGTCAGGTAAATAAGAATTTAAAGAAAGAGATTGTGAGATTAAGGCGACAAATGATGGAAATGTATCAAGCTTAGGCCAGTGGGTTGCCTCCTCCTCCATTCCTCACTTTGACACTGCAAATACCTTGTGATTTCCAACACAATTGAAATGTCAGTCTCCTATTATTGTTGATGCACCATAACGTGCCTCATAATTAACTCCAAGCCAAAAGCATCTCAATGCTTCCATCCCCCATTCTCTAGCTCAAGCTATTTTGGCTTTCCATCCAATGATTGTGCTTTCCCAAGCCGCTAATGAACCCATGTTCAATACTCTTTATATTACTGAGCCTATTTTAAAGTTAAATGGACTACCAAAATTTCTTAACAATAATCCTGGCATGCCAGAAGAGCAAGAGAAAATGGTGGGAAAAATAAAGAGTGTAGAAAATGCTATGAAAAGTTCCCTAGGACTTGCGGGTAAGAAAGATGTTTCATATAAATACTAGGGCATGTATTCAAGTGTCAACCTTCCTTCAAGCTTTGAGATATTAAAATTTAAGGAGCACGATGGACATGAGGATGCCGTGAAACATCTAAGGTGATATTGCAATCAATTAAGGAAAACTGGAGGGAGAAGAAAAATAACTCTCCTATTGTCGTTCCAGGGGAAAAGCAGAGCTCGAGAGGTCCAAATAAAAAATATTGTCAGTATCAATCTCGATCTTACATATCAAATCCACATACTCACCTGTAAGAAGGTTCCTCTTTTCAAAATCTAAGATATTTCATTCCACTTTCTCAGTATCCTTTGAATAATGCGTAGTTACATGCTCATCCCTTTACTTATCTACAATTGCATGCACCGGTCTATCAACATCATCCTCAACCCCCACATATTTATCGAGAAACTCTAAGTCCAATTTTTAACTGATGTCGAGTTTGCAAAGAGGAGAAAGTCAAAGGACAATTTTACACCAATTGGGAAATTGTATGCCAGTTTATTCCAGAGATTGAGAGAGTTGGACATGATCACTCTTCTCCTTGGGTGTACTTCTGATCTATATTTGAGAAATTTTAATCCTTATTATGATGTGTATACCATTGTGATGTTCAGGGTCATAGTATTGATGGTTGTAGTGCTTTGAAAAGAGAAATAGAAAGGATGATTCAAGAAAAAATGATCATAGTGCAAAACATTAACACTATAAAGGTCACACAGAATACATCATCAACGCACAATAATGCATAATATGTTGAAGCAACGATTTAAGCATGGAGATCCAGAACTTATTTTTTGAAAAGAATGTGTTGATAGTGGTGGAAGCTCTATTCATGCTGATATGTAAATCAGTGGCTAAGATGTCAGGCTATGCAATTGAGTAGTCACTCCTTTCCCTACTAGAAAGAGGTCTGGTAGTTTGTTTTGTTTTATTTTATGTTATCAAAATTATTTTAGGGTTGTAGTTCGGGATCTATCTTGTTTTTTTCCTTTGTCATTTATGTTCAAACCCTTTTATCTTTCATTTTAATTAAATGGAGTATCCCTTTTTACCTTTGTGTTTTAGATATGTGTTACTTCTTTGTTTTCCTTACATAGTACATTTTATGGTGATTCTAGTGATATGACAAGCTGGTGGAATTTTTAGCTAGATCTCAAAATCCAGCTTAAGCATGAAATTTGAGTCAGATGGCTAAAGTTAGAAAAAAGCATCTGAGAAAATAGATAGAGTGATGAGACATTTGGTGACCAAGTTGAATTCTTCTTTAAAAATTAATGCAATTATTTTAAAAATCACAAGAATAACTTGGTCATCAATTGAAAGGCATGTCTCAATTAGGTTAAATAGTAGATGTGTGATCCTATATCAAAAGTAACAGAAAGAAAATCAGTTCCACGGAAGCATGAGTCATTCAATGTGGGGAATGTACATTAAATGTGAAGTTTCCAGAAGAAGTAGTGATGCATAAGCTCAGTTAAAGTTAGTGTTGTAAAAATATCACGAATGATCTTCATCTTTCACTTTCATATTTCATGATGTGTACTTGCATTTTCAAGGATCGATATGACAAAGGAATTTCATTTTTCTATCCAACATTTTATTATGATTTGTTTACCCCATTTGAGCTTTGGTGCTATTTACTTTTATACCCATCTTTTGGAATCAAGGTAGGGTTAGTAAAATTCAAAAGAAAAGTATCGAGTAAAAAATATAGAGTCAGAAAGGTTTAAAAAAAAGAAAAAAAAGTGAAGAAAAATGTGTCAAAAAGAAAGAAAAGTGATGAGTGACAAGAAAAATAGAGTTAGAAAAGTTTCAAAGACAAAAAAGTCAATAAAAAGAAAAAGAAGAAAAGAAATCAGAGTTAAGCAAAAGAAAAAGTTATAGGAACTACGTGTGACCTAATTCTCCTCTCTAGAGGGTGAGATACGTAGGCAGTCCTAGTATGGGCTCGGTTCAACCAAAAGCAATTTAGAATTGCCCAGTCAAAAGAAACTGGGGCATGAGTTAATTTTTATTATTTGAGTTGATTCCAAAAGTTGTAAGTCCCACCCACTTCAAGTATCGTTTGGGACTCATGCCATCCTTTCTTTTTAACCTTATCCAAAATCCAAGTTACAACCAAAGAAAGATATTCAGATCAATCTCTGAGAATATTAAGGCTAAGTATGCAATGGATATGATGATACATTTTGGAAACTACTTGTCTTCTTTAGCATAACGAATCTAGAGAGAAATTAAAACGAGAGAGTTTTATTGGTGAAAACCCTCATGAGCACCGTAAAGCGATGGTAAGTTGAGAGAGATAAAAAAGAGAGAGTATTATCGGTGAAAACTCTCACGGGCACCGTAAGACAATTCTGAGTTGAGGGAAATGAAAATAAGAGAGCATCATTGGTGAAAACCCTCATGGAAACCTTAGAGCAATGGTGAGCCGAGGAAGAGAAAAATGAGAGAGAATTGTTGGCAAAAACCCTTCAAGGCATCACTAGCCAAATGAGGTCTCTGAACGCGATTAGCCCAAGGAAGTAACTCAATTTTAGGGCCATTAACTCAAGAAAAATTGGTGAAAGTTTGGAAGGAAAGATCAGGATGCTTAATCCAAAATGTGTGTCATAATCATTAGAGTTGTCTATCACTTTCAGATAAAATTTTCTTTTCTCTATTTCAAGTGGGACATTCATTGTCTTCTCTTTCTTCTCTATATTTCTATTTTTGTTTTCTTAAGTCAGTTATTCAAATGGAGAGTTATTTTTCTTGTGTATTTAAGTCAAATCAATGTGAAAGTAAGTGAGAAAAGATTTCAAAAATGGCTACCAACTTCTTCAATTGCACAAATCAAGACAAAAGGCAATCACATGAAAGAAGCATGATTGTAAGTTAGAACAAGGCATGTAGAAAGTTGTTATCAACAGACAAGTCTGGAAACTCATGGAAATAACAAGGTTTAAAGGATTTATCTAAGAATTGTAGCAAAGCAGAGATACTGTATTTGTTTCAGAGTCACACTTAATAATCTGAGTTTAGATCAATGGTGCAGCAAGGCAATGACAGATGCTAATGGTTAGAAGCAAGATTAAATGTGACGAGGGCAAAAGTGATTTCTGCAAAAGCTAAAGCCACAAACTAGCCACCATATTCTTAAACTCATAATTTTTCTTTGTGTGAAACAGGAACATATGATACCTTAAATCAAGGATTTCAAAGACTAAACATCAAAAGCCGTAATTTTTCACTTCTGCAAATACAAGAGAAAATGTTGCTGCACTGGTTTGGTAATAAAAACCATGGTAAAACTTATAATCCAATATCTCTAGGAGACACACTTCTTTGTTCGAGTAATTCAGGTTCATTTATTAAGTGATGCACTTTCTAAATTGAACCTTCACTCCTAGAAGTTGCACTTTCTAGTTGAGTCCATCCATTTAATCTTTAGATGACACATTTTCTTATCTGTACAATCCAAGTCGATAAAAGGGTAAATATCAATTAGTTTGATTCATTGATCGTTGTTTGATTTGAAATGGATGCTAATTTTATCAAACTCAATAGCATTATATGTTAGGCCGAGACTCGATGTGCAAATCTTAGGTTGGGTAGGCAAATAGTAAGAATCAATGATTGTTGAATGTTTGAAGTATTTGTCGAATGGTTATTTTTACCGCATTTGGATCAATTGTATTCATTTGTCGGGGAAGACCACGAGGCACACTGTTTTTACAAACTAGGGAATGCCCTGAAGTATTATGTATGCAAAATATATTCGTGATAAAGGCCTGAGGCACCGGTAGTTTAGGATTAGTGTAAGTTAGCGTAGGTTCACATTTTCGTACCTTTTATTTTGGGTCTATAATAAATTGGACTGGACACTATTTTTTAAGTTTTGAATTCTATGGTTGTTTGTTTTCTATTTGTGTGATTTGTTATTTTATACATTTCATAGTGTCATAGTAGCCGATATACTCCACTAAGAGACCGTGGTCGAACCACGGGACTGAAGGGTGCCTACCACCTTCCCCTCAGTCAATAGAATTTCTAAATCAGAATCTCTATTCACGGATCAGTTTTAAAGAGTTAAAAAACCATTTTGAAAAAGAATTTCCAAAGGTGACTTGTCATACCAAATTTATGCCAAGTGGAGACTCTGAGTTTAATTGTAAAAATCTTTTTTCCGAAACAAATTTTATCTTTTGTGACTTAATTATAAAAACCCTTTTTAGACTTAAAATTAATATTCCACTTACTTCAACCAATTCCATGTCCTTTGCCAGCTTTCTAGTTGTTAACTTGTATCCTGCAAATTCAAATCCAAGACCAAGTGAAAAGTACCAAAGAAATCTAAAAAGTAAAACTAAAACTAAAGCAATTGCCAAATTACAAGTCTCCGGTAGCGACGCCAAAAACTTGTTGCGCCCAAGTGCACACGCAAGTGTCGTTGTCGCACCAAGTAGTAATGTGGTTTTATTGAAGTCGTGTATCGATCCCACTGGGACTAGTGTTAAGCACATATTCAATTCTGGTTTACAATTTAGATTTATCAAGTGAAAATGTAACCACCAATTTGAGAGTTGTAAACTGGATGTGAAGTAAACAATGTAGCAAAATAAAGTTTTTAACAATCAATAAAGAGAAACCCACGGTTAGGGAAGTACGAACAATCCTACTATGCTATTAAACTTCAATGGCTAGATTGCATATCTTGGTTAATGACTCACGGGTTTAATATTATGATTATGGTCTTCCTAGTCTCTAATCGTCTATGTAACTTAGATCTGCAACTACATCATTGAGCGGAGATATGAGAACTAAGCTAAATGTATTTATATTTCATTCTGTAAAGAACCAAATAGGTCACCTAGGTATATTCCTATCCTAGATGCAAATTATAACCTTCATTTTGTGGAAGTTTATAATCCTACTCTTTTTATCCCACGTACCATCTTCTTGTTCCTCCTTCCTAACTCACAAGTTGACGATGAATGTATTCTAAGGGTTGTGAATCCTTAAAATAGTGATAAAACGGATAAATAAACAACAAAATATGATAAATAATCTAAACCAAATCAATTCAACATAATAGTAATCATGTTCTTGGCCTTAACCCCAAAAAGGGTGCTTTTATGCGCTCATGGCCAGAACCGTAATCACAGTGATAGAAAATATGTTAAAATCCATAAAAAAACTAAAGTAAATATAGAAAAACAATAATTAAAGTGTTTTCTATCCTCCCTCAATTTTTCTAAGTCATCCAAGGTGTTTTGCATTGTGCATCAGTGTCCTATCTATAGGAAGACAATTGGCCGAATCTGAGACTAGGTCCGCGTCGCCCCTCTTATCGCGTCAACTAGATTGGGCGAAAATCTATGATAATGGATAAAGAGTTGAAATATTCTCTTAGGAATTATCCTAGGCTGCATAACCCCTATTATTGTGTAGACTAAGGTCCGCGTTGCACTATGCCTCCAAGACCTCTATTTTCAATTCTAAACTTGTCTTGTGCACTTGTCCCTTTCATTCCAAGCCTTGTGATGTTGTTTCCAGATAATTTTCTGATTTTTAATCTTCAAGATATCATCATTATCAACTCACTATGAATCCTATAGCATCAAACACCACAAATTAGAGCTTAAAACAACACAATCATCCAAGACGACGAACTAGAAACTTAAGCTAAGAACTAGTTTTGCCCTTTATGATCTCTTACTTATTGTTTGACTCTTGGCTTGTTCCAATTTAACCTTAAACATTGTAACTATGTACTTTAAACTAAGATTCTCAATTATATCATTATTAACACATTAATCACATGAGTAGTCCTTAAAACAAGGCCAAATAAGTCTGAATAACAACGCTGAGGTGCATAAATCCACCTCAAATCATTTCTCAACACAAACGAGAACTTTTAAGATTAGAAAAGTGTCTCTCTTGTATCAAGACATGAAACACTTGTTTTAAATGGTTCACATGTTCCTCAATTGTCTTACTATACACAAGTATGTCACGAAAATAAACCACCACAAACTTATTGATGAACGGCTTGATAAAATGGTTCATCAACCTTATGAAAGTACTTGGAGAATCGGTCAACCCAAATAGCATTACATACCAATAATAAAACTCAATATTTTTTTTGAAATCTATTTTTCACTCATTAAGTGCTTTCATGAAAATTGGATGATACCCACTTTGAAGGACAATCTTAGAGAAGATACTTGGGCCGCTCGATTCATCCATATGTAATCAAGTTTAGGAATTAGTTGCCTATATTTGACAGTAATCTTATTTATAGTTCTACAATTAATGTACATCCTCCAAGTGTAATTTTTTTAGGAACATGAATGATCAATATAGAACAAGGACTTAGACATTCTCCGATCAACACTTTTTCAAGAAGCTCCTCCTCTTGCCTTTGAAGTTCCTTGGACTTTTTGTGATTGCACCTATATGTCTATCGGTTATGAATTTGGGAACTTATCATAAAATCTATTTGGTGCTCAATCATCCTCAAGGATGGTAATCCTTTGGCCATCTCTTTTGAAAAGAGATCAACATAGTCCTTCAAAAGAGAAGAAATAATACTAAGAAAAGTGCTAGTATCTTGGTTAGCGTGTAACAAAAGCTTGGTGTTGACAAGGCACACTAAAAGCATTCCTCATCTACACCCTTGAGATACTTTCTTGGCTTGGCTATAATACACATGTTCTTCTTGCTTAAGTTACCTTCTTCCTTTGTCATAATGGTAGAACTTCACCTTTACCCTTTGTCTCTCCTACCCTTATCCTCTCCCAAAGATCCTTCATAATCCTATAGTCCTTACTCACCTACTTGGGAGTGAGAGGTTCAAGAACAAATTTCTGGTCACAAAAGTATACTTGTTTGACCTCCCATAGTGTACAATATCTATATCAAATTTTCACGATCTTCCCAATAATGTATTATAAGACAACATAGGCACAACATCACAAATCAATTTCTCATTGTACTTGGCCACACTAAATCATATACTTTCTTGCTTGAGGACCTTTATCTCAACATTCTCATTTAGCCTTTGTAATTTGTAAGGGTTGTAATACTTTATTATTGGTATTTTCATATGCTCCACCAATGAACTATGCACCATATTGGTGCAAATCCAACTATCAATAATTAAAGAACACACCTTATCTTGGATTTTGCACCTATCATGAAATAGACTCTCCTATTGATCAAGTTCTTCTTTGGAAAGGGCTCCTATAATCTACATCATCATATATGAAAGATTGGTATTCACCCTCAATTCTTCAATATTAACGAGCAAGGGTCTTTCTTTCTCAATAAAACAAAAAAATTTCACCCTCTCATCCAGCCTCTCTTCCTCTTCCCCTCAAGAATCTCCCTCTTTCTCACTTTTATCTTTCTTTTTCTTACTCTTTTTGTCACCCTTTTATTTATCACCCATTATATACCTATCCTGGAGTAAAACAATTATTTTTCTATTGGGACACTCACTAGAAATATACCCCATCCTTGACATTGAAAGCATTGGATGTTAGAAGGTCGAGGAAATTTAGGTTTGATGTAGTTACCTTATTATGACTTCTCACTTTCTTTGAACTTATAATCAAGCTTGACTTGAATATCTTGACCAACACCCTTAAATTTCCTTTTAGAAGACGTCTCCATATAATTAACTTAATTCTTGTCCTATATGGAAGTGGAAGAAGTCTTGGCCTTATAAGTTTTTCTTCTTTCAAATCTGCTTCTACTTTGAGGCATTGAAAGGATGCTTCAAGAGTGTCATAGTGTTTAAGCTTCAAAGCTCTCAAAATATCATGCCTCAAAATTTTCACAAATAGAATCCATATATTCCAAGCTTTATTCATGTTTAGACTTCATTCTCAAGTTTTCAAACTCATCATAATATTTCTCCACACTTTTGGAAACTAACCTCAACATATACACCTTGTTGAGAACTTCTGGATAGTATTTTAGGGTTATGTACCTCATCTCCATAAGTGTAATCAATTCTAGCCATCTATGTAACTCATAGTTTTGATGATTCTCTTTTACCGCCTCTTTGACTCCCACCAAGTGGATGCATTGATTTCGAATTGCGTGAGAGCATACTTCGCCTTCAATATGTCCAAGATATTATTTGTGAGAAAGATCCACTCGCTTTGAATTTTTCATCCAAACAACTCATCGGGGTCACTATTTTCTTTAAACTTGGAAAGTGTAACCTTGATGGTGTGTAAGCCTCAATCTTGATCATTCCTCTCCCTAAATCTATCCCCTCTATTTTCCATGCAATCGCCTCTACTTCCCATCTCTATCTTATCTATTTCCAATCCTATCTCATCTATTACCATATTATTGACCCTTCATACCTTGGTCCTACCTCAGTTCGCGGGTCATATTCCTTTTCTTGGTACTCTATATCTACCTTTACCTCCGTGCTCCCAAAATTCATCGTTATTAATCACATCATTCATTTCATCATGTATTGTATTTTGGCATTGGTATTCTTGGTATGGCATTTGTGGTGCATTTTATGGGGGTGATGTGTGAAAACCATGTAGGATACATTTGATGTGTTTTGAAAGTTTGGTATCATATTTGGTTACCCACAAAAGATCAATTCTCCTGTGGAGGATGATAGAATTGTGGATGGGGAGATGATGCAGGTTGTCTTGCAAAATTTGGAATGTTGTTCATTTGGAAGGTAGGTTGTTGGATTTTTGGGTTTGATTTGGTATAGGGTAACATAACTCATCAGCTTGCCCAGAGTAATGGTGGTGGATTACAACGATGCCCTTCTTTATCCCTTATAGTCTATTTGAATTGATTTCCCTCTCTCCACCTGCACCGACCTTTCCTCTATACCTCCTAATATTCTATTAATTTTTGCTCTCAATCCACCCATATCTGCACTAATTTTCGCCACTTATTTAGTGAGTGAGTGATGGCCTCCATAATGTGGTTGGAGCCTTCCCCACTTGGGCTTGCATTTGACATGATTCCTATAAAACTTAACTAATAATATTAGTATAAAAAGGCGCACATCACTCGAATATAAACTCTCAACTCATCTCTTAAAGTGTCATCTTAAAATTGGTTGTGAACTAGTTTGGCTCAATCAATTCAAAATCACCTATTATTTGTGGTGGAGTGTATTCTTCCGACTCTTGAAAGAAGGGAGACTTGATTGAAGCTAAAGGAATTGAATCAATATGTTTATCAACGAATTAATATGAGAAAAGTTGAAGAAAAGAAGCACAATATAATCGAACTCAAGAAAAAACTATGTAATAAAAATAGAAAAATTACATATATTGCTTAATTTGAGGAATCAAAGAAACGATTTGATGATTTAGAACTACTTAAAAAGTAATTAAATATATTAATTACTCGCTGAATAGTTAACAAATCAAAGGAATATAGTGTAGAAAAAAATTATGAAGTTTAGACACTAAGTGTTGAAAAAGAGCAAAATTTGCTCTCTGTATCTGCTATACACGCATTGTACAGGAGCTATGCATTTCTTTGGTTGTTGTCTCTGCTGTCATGGCAGTCCAGTGGATGCTACATCAATGGTCAACCTATTGATTTCTGACTTGGCATTCATGTGGAATTCTAATTTAACTTTTTTTAAAAAATGATTTTTTAGAATTCCACAAGTAGCCCCGCTAACACCTTTAAATCTTTCTCTTTATTTTCTTTTTAGATCAAATGTTCCCTTGTTACTCCTTCTTCCTCCAGAACACATGAAGAACATGATGAACTTCAAAAACACATAATTTTCTAACTTCTTCGACTCTACACAAAATTATTTCAAATTTTAGGGGTAGTTTTCTATCAATCTAGAGAACAAGATCCAACAATTTTTGTACCCCGAATTATCTCTAATTTTCAAGATGATTTTCAAGTTTCAAACCTTTCAAGATCCTTTAATGGTAGAACCATCCCAACAACTCAAAATTTTACGAAATCTTTGAATCTTGACTCAAATGACACTAGAGAATAAGGATCTAGTGTAAAAAATAACAGATAGAAGAAAAAGAAATTTAATATTGTTTTGGAATTTTTGAATTTTTTTTAGATTTTGAAGAGATCAAAATTCAAAATTTTAGATTTGTAAAAATAAACCTAAACCTAGGCTCTTGATAACAAAATGATAAGAATCAAACACAAGAAGGAAAATAGGAAATAAAAGGATATGTGTGTTAATACTCAAACTTTTGATATTATGGGCAACAAGGGGCTAAAATCCTCACCTCCCAATTGATTTCAACAACTTAAACTCAACCCTACTCAACAAATCAAGGAATATCAAAATAACTACAAATGGGTAACTTTCGATTTATTAAGCAAAATAAGTTTACTAACAATTTCAACAATTCACTAAAATTAAGTACTCACTAATTATTCATTGACTACTCACTAATTACTCACTAAGAAGTATCCATACTAGTATCGATTGGCTACTAATTTTCTGAAGAAAATACGTGATGAGATGCTAGAGTATGATTCCTGTAAATCTTAAAATGAAATACATCTTCTCTAACATAGAGATAGTACTACTGGACATGTCATATAGAACATATCCTTTTAGTGTTAAAAGTACCCCATTGTTTCTTTTGTTTATTATAAGCTTATCATGTTGTTTATAAACCGTAACATAGTACAAACACTCCACTACTATTACATATTCACAGTTTATTTTTTTTACCATAGAGTCTCCTATAAGGAGTTTGATAACCAATAGCTGAGCTAGGCAACCTAGTTATGATATACATATCAGCTAATTCACAATATCCCCAAAATCTTAAAGGAATTGTGTGTAATCTAACTATTTTTGTGACCTCTAGAATATACGTGTGCTTAATTTTAGTCGTACCATTTTGTTGAGGAGTAAATGTGCATGTTTTTTAATAAATAATATCACTATTGTTTTAACAAGCCATTGTATAATGAGTTGACAAACTTAGTATCTAGGAACTTCTAATTATTTTAACTGTTCTATCATACTGAGTCTTAACATAAGTAAGAAACTGTTAAAATTGAACATACACATGTCTTAAGCTTTAACAAACACACCCAAGTAAATCTTTAAAAATTATCAACAACTGTTAAAAAATTATGTATTGCCACTCATACTTGAAACTTTATATGCACCCCACAAATCCATACACACAAGATCAAAACAACTTGTAGTTTGAATGCTTCTTGAAAAAATGGCAATCTAGTTTATTTTTCACAAGGACATACAATGCAATACTGTATTCTATCTTCTAATATTTGAGATTCACAAGATATTATTTCTAAAATATGTCCCAATCTTCTGTGCCAGAGATCAACTTCAGCTTGACTTCATTCCCAACTTTCTCCTCAAAATTGTATGTGCTACTGACTTTACAATTTCTTTATTATGTTGATAATCTAGTAGAGACAATTTTTCATTAGTCCTACAAATTCCCCCACCTTTTCAGTGTAAAGATATTGAAAACACACAAAAATTAGAAAAAAAAATTATTGAACATTGTCATTCCCTAATCACTTAGACATTGATAGTAGATTGTACTTAAATAAAGGGATGTGATAAACATTAGTGATGATGCATCACTGTGCTAAGAAGCTACTTTTCACATGTATAAATATAGTTGAATCACCATTTCTGTAGATAAACCTTCTTTGGCTTTTCAGGCTTTGTTATAGACTCTTTAAGAAGTAATGTGAGTTATGGATCCTGTAACAATAATAAACTCATGAGACTTGAAGATGTTAAAAAAGTACTAATAATTGCATTAGTTAAGTTAGCAGGTGGAGAAGCAATGTTGGTCTTGTTGATCATCTTCAAGATTTGCTCATATTGATCTTTATAAAATGTTGTAGTTTCTATCTGACTTAGCTGAGTCATTTGAATGTCGAATTCTATTTGATGTCCTATATCATGAGAGTAAGACCTTTGCCTAGGTTTCCAGCAAAAGCACTGCCTTCTAGACTATCTTGTTAATCAAGTGAGACATTATAAACTTCATTTATTCTTTCAACTCTTGGCTTTTTTTTTTGAACTTGTGATCATGAAGATAACCAATAATCTTTTAGCAATTCTCCTTACTATGGACTTTCAATTTTCAAAAGTCATACCGAATATTATAGTACTTTTTGAACTTATGGCTCTAATATCCTCATGTTGCATTTCTTGTATACATTTACAACTCATAGTTCCAACCAGAAACAATAGATCTAGACTCCAAAATTCTTGCATGAGTTGCTAATGCCTTATGACTTTCGACATATATGATTATGGCATATGCTTGATTTGTAGTGGGTAAAGTGTCCATAAGTAGCATTTTCAACTCCTAGTTCCAATCAGAAATAATAGGAATAACCTCCAAAATCCCTGCATAAGTTTCTACTGCCTTATGACTTTTAGTACTTATTATTATGGCATATGCATGATTTATAGTGGGTAAATGTTTCGTAAATAGTATTTGATTTCTTATTTGTGTGTAGATTATATAAAGTCCCATTAAGAACTAAAACTAGCTTCAATTTTTGGAGATGCAACACAAATTATTTTGATTTTTTCACAATTACAATCAGGTGCAGGAATAAGTGCCTCAATTTCTTCCTATATATGTTTAATATTTTAGAAATAAAAAGCCATAGATGCAGTTCTTTAAGGCAAAGTGGAAATTTCTTTATGCAGATTATCGGTTATAGCACCATCAATTTTATTAAACTTTTTTCGTTGCTCATCCCATAAAACACTAGCAACAGAAGCATACAATGATGCCCCCAAGAAGTTGTTTTGAAACGAAGTTCATAATTAAAGATAAAATAATAATATTTGCCTTCTCTCGGTGATCCCCCAATTTAGCAGGAAACTTATTCTTAGGAGATGTTTCATCCACCATTCCTAATCTATTACTTCTTGACAGGACTATACGTGTGGATCTAAATTAGATTGAATAATTTTAACACCTGTTAACTTACCGGAGATAATTTGAATACCACTTGTATTAGATGGACTAAGGAAGAGAAGATGGTTGTAGTCCAGTGCATTGGGAAAAGCTCTACTCGTACTACCAAATTATGTATCCTTACTTTTATTCACCTTTGTTGTAGATTCTTGTCAATCTTAAAATCTTGACCCAAGAACATCTTTTAATTTTTACATACAACTCCAGAATTGAGTCACACAACACCAGTTGAATTATAATTAACTATAAAATCATATCATGTTAGAATGTAAATGTTTTGATACCATGTAATTATTCTATGCATAAATGACTTAGAACTTTGAAGAGGAGTAGGAGGAGGAGGGGGAGGAGAAGAAGAAGAATTTTGTATTATTCTATATTTATATAATGAGTCTATCAATCAACTAACTATACACTTAACTATTAACAATAAACCTAGCTAACTAATCCTGTAATTAGTTATAACTAATAATTACATTGAATTTATAATAACTTTCCTATACTCAACCAAAGTCATATGTTATAACAAAAGAAGAAGAAGAATTTTGTATTATTCTACATTTATATACTTAGTCTATCAATCAACTAACTATACACTTAACTGTTAACAATAAACCCAACTAACTAATCTTGTAATTAGTTATAACTAATAATTACATTGAATTTATAATAACTTTTCTTAACTTATACTTTCCTTAACTCAACAAAAATCATATTTTATAACACAAATTTTTCTTTGATTCGCGGTTAAAAAAGCTTTGTTTCTTGTACTGAATTCATTTGACCATATTAAGCCGCTATTTTACTTCAATATTCATGAAAATATTTTTGCTTTTTCTTGCATTATTTTCCTCACTTTAGTTATGATCATATATAGAATATTATCATTGATATTGTATTTAATTAATCCAAATGATATTTTTATTTTACATTATCATTATTATTACGTTTATGTATATTATGTTTTAAAATAAAACATCTTAAATTACTCATGATTTACTTAATGCTTATCATTCATGTTAAATTTAATTAATTTAAATATCATTTTTATGTCACTCATGAAATATACTTAAATCTGAAATTTCGTTATTATAATTTATACTTATTATTCTTCAAAGAGAAAAAGACATAAAATGACTACCGAAGTTGTTCCGAATTTATAAAAAGACACTTAAACTTTGCAGGCCACCTATTACATCACAAAACTTGTACAAACCCTTGTAAATAGACAATTTTGAGCCTATGCATGTTGTTATGGCTATGAAGCGCGTGAATGAAGAAAATTGTCAGCAACCAACAATTAGAAAATGCCACGTGTAATTAAATTTGACAATTATTTTAAAAACTCTTCTTCTTCTTTTTTAAAATCCAATTTCCCCCAACCTCCATTGTTATAGCCTTGGAGCTTGATTTCAAAAAAAAAAAAAAAAAGTCACTCCCTTCTCAATCTAATCTCAACAACTTTTTGGAAATCAAGTTTTATTTTCTGATTAGGTTTTGAGAAAAAAAATTCAAGTAATTTCTGTTTTTTCTGTTTCTCTTTCCTATCTGGTTATTATACCTAATTTTAGTAATAGAAAGTATAATTTTAATTATCCGATCAAAATCAAAAAAGTCAATTTTCAAATTTTATTTGGCCCTATTGAAACGATTATTGCAAATTTATTGTTAAAAAACAATATTAATTTCCCATATTTCTTATTTTTAAAAAACTAAAAAAAAAAATAGTTCCAGTGCTTCTTTTTCTCCTATAAAAACGAAAATTGAAAGTGGTAAGGTGGTGGAAATATCTCGATTAAATGGTAAGCTAAAAAGATGGTGATTTCAATTTCAAGTTTAGTTTGGTGGTAATTTGAGTATTTTAATTTTGATCAATTGATGGTAATTTTAGTATTCACACTTTCATTATTCGATAGATTTGACTTTCATAAATTAATTAGTGGTAGTTTGATAACTATTTTTTCATCCTACAATAGAATTGGTGATTGTTTCAGTAAAGGTGAAAATAGAGTGGCTATAATGTAATACCCCGTACTTCTACCTATCTTGAAATCGTCTGAAGAATGTTAGAAACTTACTTTAAAAAATGAATCCATTTTTGTACACGTGGAATTTTTAAGATTTTCACTATTTATCATGTGGAAAATTGAATTAGCTTTCCAACAATACCAATTTCTTCCAAATTCGGTATCGGAGTAAAAAGTTACGGACATTTTACTCGGAGCTGTCAGAATGTAAGACACCACAAATTTCCCTCGTAGTTCGAGCCTTAGAGCGTGTCAAGTGAAGTGTAATTTCGATCCTAAAAGATTGAGAAGTAACTTCCCAAGTGATTGGTGCTTCAACCATATAGAATTTTCTTAAATTTAAAATTTTTGTCTTGTAGAGAATTGAATTAGCTTTCCAACGATACCAATTTCGTCCAAATTCGACATCGGGGTGAGAAGTTATGGCCATTTTACTGAGAGTTGTCAAAACTACCCAGGTGCGAACGGACGATTCGATGGACCGTCGATTCTGTGATGGACCATCACTTAGACCGTCACAACGAAAGCAATAACTCCCTTTTCTAGCCCAAGTGCGACTGCCAGGATGATGGGCCATTAAGGCTACGACGGACCGTCGCTGAGACCATCGCCACTGAGGCAGTGTGGCCTCATCTTGGCCAACGTGCGACGGATGATCCAAAGGACCGTCAAGTTTGTGATGGACCGTCTCTAAGAACTTCAAATCAAGGTAGTGTGTTCTTTTTCTGGACGACGTGCGACGGGTGATCCGACGAGCCGTCAGGCTAGCGATGGACCGTGGCAGCCCCCGATCAGTATTTTAAGTCATTTTTAAAGGGAATTTTTGGTCTTTCCGCTCTTTTATCAACTAGATAGTCCAAACGAAGCAAATGACTTCATTCATCATCCAAAACAAAAGAGAGCTAGGGTTTCTCCCTCAAGATCAAATGTAAATTCCTTCTCCAAGAAATCCAAGAACTCACCATAGATTCTACAAATTGAGTTGAGATTTAAGTTTTCCAAGTTCAAGGGTTACAAGAACCCTCTCTCAAGAGTAAGAAGAATAGTTTGAAGGAAGCTTGTTCATCCAATTTCATAATCTATGGTATGTGGGGTTTTGAACAAGGGTAATTCTTTCACCCTTGTACCCAAAGGATTATTTAAATTATAATTTTCTACAATCTATGAGATTTTACATGATATTGAATTAGGGGTTTTCAACCATTGTTATTGATTTCAATGTCTTGATGTTTTTCATGAATTGAAAGTCAAATAGCATGATTTTGCATGTTTTATTAAGAAATTGAAGTTGGGTTTATACTCTATGTTGTTACTCCTTAAGAATTTAAGAGTTTCTATGTTCTAGAAATTGAAGTATATGAGTATGTTGATATTTTGAGACAAATCGCTGTAACTTCCATATTTCTACATGAATTATGAATCCATATGCTATCAATTATGCATTATGATGAGTTTTAACTTGAGATTGAATAATGGGTCATTAAGCCTTACTTGAACTTGTAATTTTATTAACTATTGTACAATAAACACCCATGATTTGAGTTTTTTGAGATTATTGAGAAATGTTTTGACCTAATGGTCATAGAGTTTTGAAATTCGCTCTACCACATGAGATTACAGATATGATTATTGGGTTCTTATGAACCATGAGATTATTTTGAAAGTGGATTTCCATGAGATGAGCGAGATAAACTAAAGGGAGTATTATTTTGCACCGAGTTGGGTAAGTGACCACGGTTTCTTACTCTAGAACTGCGTTCCATGATAAATTTACACGTCAATTTAGTGCAAGGCGGTCGTCATCAATATATTTACCCAATTTTGAAGTCGGGGTCAAATCCACAGGAAACAATGTGAGTGGCGATTAATCTAGTTTGAAAATAAAGCTAAAAGTTAAATTCAAGAAAATTATACAAAAAGAAAGTAAAATGGGGGTTTGAGTTTAACAAGTAATTATTGGTCGCTTTACTTTCAATGTTCGTAATCAAGAGTCTATGTAAAAACAAGAATTATGTTCACTAAAGTTTACGGTACATAACAGATGCTAAAGGTGACTCAAGATTCTCACGGTGGTTAGGATAACAAGCTATCTTTATCGATGATATGCTCAAATGTCTCTAGACCTATTTAAGTGTCTAATTTCATAATCCTCTCGGACTTAGGAAATCGCTATTCACTACCCAGATTTTACCTCAGGTTAATCAACCTTATTACAGCGCTGATTATTAAACGAAGTATTTCCAAGTCCCTGTTGATAATTCACTTCCTACTGTATATGATTTATTTCTCAAGAAAATCAAAGTAGGTGTGTCTACTATTTGCAACCAACAGACGTTAATTAAAATCTCAAAATTATCAAGAAATCCTAACACCTATTAAATCTTGAGTGTTTAAAACATCATCATGACCTAACCCTAGATCCCATAATTTAGGTTGACGAAGTTTAGCCACTCATGATGCAAAGAACGAAACACATAATTGAATTCATAATCGAGAATATTAACTTAAAAAGATGAATAATAGTTATAGAATCATAGATTAGATCACAAAGGAAAATCTCCAAAATAGTTGTATTGTTCGAATCCAAAAAGATAGAGAAAGAAATATCGAAAAATATTCTCCAAGACTCAAAGTATCGAACTTTCTTTAGAATAATGATGATGAAGAATGAATGCCTCCTAGAAAACCCTAAAACAAAGCTTTAAATAGTTTAACCTAAATAAGGAAATAAAATTAAAGTTGCAGTTTTTTCTCGGAATAGACGACGACATCCGTGATAGCTTATCAGGAGTCTGATGGCTTATCACGGATGTCGTCAGCTCCTTTATACTTTTGGCTTCTGCTGTCTAAGGCTGTCGACGACGTTGACGCCTCATCACCAACTTGATGGCTTATCACGAACGTTATCACAAAAATGTCTTCTACTCCCATTCTCTGTTTAAGGATGACGACATTCATGATGGCGTATCACAATTTTGATGTCATATCACCTGATGTCGTCACAGGCTTCAACTCATGCTTAAGTCTGACGACAACTGTGATAGCCTATCACAGGGCTGACGACTTATCACAGATGTTTTCAGCCACACTTCTCTTCATATTCCTCTAGATTTCAACTTCTTTACTTCTGTTCTTGTTAGTTCTCTATCCCATCAGCTTAAACTGTAAAATCAGACATAAACAAATCAAAAAAGATAAAAGTTGCTTAAGACTTCGCAATTATTCTTGGTTAAAGGTCTTAAATGTGTTAGCAATTGCTCAAACATTAACACCCTAAACTTAAAACAATTTCTTGTACTCAAGCAACTACATAAGAGCATACTACGATGCTAAACCAAGAGACACGTAAGATACCTATGACAGTTGATTATCAAGTTTAGTTCAAAACACATTACCCTCTCTATTTTCAATCACTTTAATCCCAACTGTGTATATCAATGAAGATCAACAATGTGACACAGGGGAATTAAGATATGATATCAAGTTGATTATCAAGTTTAGTTCAAAACACATTACCCTAATCGTCAGACAGGTCAGCTAGGATCACTATAGGTCTTCTTTTTAGCTTATAATATAGGCTAGGGGATGGTATGATACTCGATGATATTTAAAGTGACTACGCCTCCTTGACACTACTCTAAGCTCTTGGGGTTTCACTTCTTAACCTTTTTCTCTTTCTCTCTTTTGTTTATCACACATGCTCAAGGTGGGTGCTATCTTTTCAAAAACCAAATTATATTTTTCTCATCTTTTACACAACTTTTTCTTTTCTTATTCTTTTTGCACCATACTCAGCTTTTTATTCTTTTCTCTTATTCTGCCTCTATTCATACTTATTTTGCACCATGCACCCCATATGATAGCCACCCTCAACTTAGGTAATTTTCCTAAGTCAAGGTGCACAGTGTCCAAGGAGGACTAGGGCCAAACAGGTTCATTATGATGTAAATGGGAAGGTGATAGATATCATGAAAGAAACAGGCAATTTAGTCTCAAAAACAGGGATCAAAGGATATTATGTACACAAGGAAGGTCATTTAGGCTAAAAGTGGGCTAAAATCAAAATGGCCTATGATCCTCTCCTAACCGTTATCCTACAACCAAGGCAAGACCAACTGGGCAAGTTCTGGCTTCAACATACAACGAAAACTAGGTAGTATCTCACACACACATGGCACAAAGGTACATCACAAGCTACTACCCATTCGGTTCATGCACTTGTTAGCAGTGATTATCATGTCCCTAGTACTAATGCCATAACAAGATGCACAGTGGTCACACATAAATGCATATCACACAGTTATAAAATAGACCATTGGAGCGGTGTTCAAAAAATCAACAAAAATATGTTAACTGCCTAAGGTACTTGTATTCAACTACAACACATCACAAAACAAAGCACAATACGCCTAAACATGCCAGCTCTACTAGGAACAAGACTCTGGGAAAAGGAGGCATGACAACAAAACCCCCAAGAGGACATCAACACCCACAAGTAGCCTCACCCTCAACTTAAAATTATGCAATATCCCCAATGCATCAAACCAAAACAAGTGAGTTAGAAATATACCTGTGGCACCATGGGTCCGAAGATCTGATGTCAATCACATAATACGAATACAAACAACAAAATACCTTGGGTTGCCTCCCAAGCAGCGCCTGGTTTAATGCGCGATACGACTCAGTTATCTTGACTACTTAGACTTTGTCAAGATACCTTATTACTAATTATTTATGTCGCCACTTGGAGGATTTGAAACGCTGACCCAACTTTTGATCAATACATCTTCGGGGTGTGTTGGGCAAATGTGAGGGCATGATGAGGAATGTTCTATCACGCCACTTCAAAGACTTAAACTGCTTGCCCAATTTTGCATCGAACTTTCGTGTGAGCTTATTTGGGAATGGTGAGAATCTTAAACAACCACTAAATTGACATCAATCTTTAAGCTTCTTGTCCTTCAAGATTGGGGTTGTAGTATACCCTTTTGGAACTCCAAAATGTAAAAATCTTCCTCCTCATTTTCAAAATTCATCATTTTCTTGGGTTATTCGACTTTCATCACATCCACCAAGAATAATATTGAAAAGTGGTTCGACTCTCAATTTTGGAGTAGCATCCCTATTAGTATTTTTACCCCAAAATGAACTAGAGTCTTCACAAGGATTGTGCTTGATTTCTTCTTTTGACTTTAGTAGCATTTCCTCGTCTTTGGTATCTTCATTCATAAATGGTTTGGTTGGTTGGGAAATCCCCAAGGGTTGCTCAACATCAAGCTCATCATCAATATTGAATTCTTGATCCTCATCTTCACACTCGTCCATTATGTTAAATGATTCCACAGACAAGATATCATCTAAACACAATGTGGAAAAGTGCTTTGAATGCTTGACCTCTATATCCATATCCTCTATCATTCTTCTTTCCTCGTTATTTGCTCTTATGTATTGATGTATATCACGTATGATATCATTCGTTGTGTCCACACACTCCAACATTAATTGAAGCATAGCTTCAATACCACTCTTTCTGGTGCTTCGTTATTTCTTTTCTTGACCATAAGACCTATTAAAATCATAAGAAAAACTAGAATTTGGGTTAGCATACCGGGGGGAGGGGTGCATTTGGGAAATCACTCCAATGTCCATCTTGACCACCACATAATGAATAATCATACTTCCGGTACATCTCTCTCCAAAGAGCATATTTACAATCTTGCCAAAAGTGAGGTCCATCACAATATGGACATGGATCATCAAGATAAGATTTTTAACCATTAAGATCATGTTCATTCCACGATGCCATAGTAATAAATAAACTAAAATAAAAATCTACCTAACACAAGAAATAAGAGAGAACTAAAAACAAATATTTACAAGTTTGAATTCAAGCAAGTAGGCTAAAATTCCTAACCAACTCAATACGTCAAATTGTTCCCCGGCAACGGTGCCATTTTTGATAACACTCAACTTACATGTAAATTTAGTGCAAGGCGGTAGTCGTCAATATATTTACCCAACTTCAGAATCGGAGTCGAATCCACAGGGAACAATGTGAGCGGCGATTAAACTAGTTTGAAACTAAAGCTACTAGTTAAGTTCAAGCAAATGATACTAAAAGAAAGTAAAATCGGGGTTTGAGTTTAACAAGTAATTATTAGTCGCTTTACTTTCAGTGTTCGTAATCAAGAGTCTATGGAAAAACCAGAATTATGTTCACTAGGGCTTACAGTACATGACAGATGCTAAAGGTGACTCAAGATTCTCACGGTGGTTAGGATAACAAGCTATCTTTATCAATGATATACTCAAATGCCTCTCGGCCTATTTAAGCGTCTAATTTCCTATTCCTCTTGGACTTAGGAAATCACTATTCACTGCCTAAATCTTACCTCAGGTTAATCAACCTTGTTATAGTGCTGATTAATAAATGAAGTATTTTCGAGTCCCTATTGCTAATTCACTTCCTACTGTATATGATTTCTTTCTCAAGAAAATCAAAGTAGGTGTGCCTATTGTTTGCAACCAATAGACGTTAATTAAAATCTCAAAATTATCAAGAAATCCTAACACCAATTAAATCTTAAGTGTTTAGCACATCACTATGACATAATCCTAAATCCCATAATTCAGGTTGACGGAGTTTAGCCACTCATGATACAAAGAATGAAACACATAATTAAATTCATAATTAAGAAGATTAACTTACAAAGATGAATAATAATTAGTGAATCGCAGATTAGATCACAAAGGAAAATTCCCAAAATAACTGTATTGTTCGAATCCAAAAAGATAGAGAAAGAAATATCAAAAAATATTCTGCAAGACTTAAAGTATCGAACTTCCTTTAGAATAATGATGATGATGAATGAATTCCTCCTAGAAAACCCTAAAACAAATCTTTAAATAGTTTAACCTAAATAAGGAAATAAAATTAAAGTTGCAGCTTTTTCTTGGAATAGACGATGACATTAGTGATAGCTTATCAGGAGTCTGACGTCTTATCACAGATGTTGTCAGCTCCTCTACACTTTTGTCTTCTGCTGTCTAAGGCTGACGATGACATTGATGCCTTATCACCAACCTGATGGCTTATCATGAACGTCATCATAAAAATTTCTTCAACTCCCATCCTCTGTTTAAGGATGATGACATTCATGATGGCGTATCACACTTTTGATGTCATATCACCAGATGTCTTCACAGAATTCAACTCATGCTTAAGTTTGACGATAACTATGATAGCCTATCACAGGGCTGACGACTTATCACAGATGTCGCCAACCATATTTCTCTTCAGATTCCTCTAGATTTCAACTTCTTTGCCTCCATTCTTGTTGGTTCTCTATCCCATTAGCTTAAACTATAAATTCAGACATAAACAAATCAAAAATGAAAAAAGTTTCTTAATACTTTTCAATTATTCTTGGTTAAAGGTCTTAAATTTAGCAATTGCTCACACATCATGCCACCATAGGTTTGAGATTTTTGGCTTGAGGCTGAGATGATTGGGCTCGAGGCCGAGATAAGTAATCACTAAATTGAGGTTATACTTATTGGCAAGAGTATGACACCTCTCCCCAACATGAGGTTTCTTTCTTAGGAGGACAAGATGTCAGACTCCATTTAGCTCGCACGGTTTATGTCGGTTAAGAGAAACTCCCTAAACTAAAGTATTTTCCATTGAGATAGAATATTTTCCCTAAAGATTTGAGATGAGATATTTTCTAAAGTGAATGAATTGCTTTTTAGTATTTTCCAAAGAAGGAAGTATTTTTCTCTACTAATATGAGTTGATCATCAGTTTTTAAACTAAAGGATTTCAAGTTCCAAGTGTTTGAGTTCAAAAAAGTTATAAGTTCTTAAGTAATAAAGAAGTTTTACTCTCCATGAGACATATACATAAGTTGAAAGTATTTTTTAAAGATAGATTCATCCTATGAGTAATGAGAATAAGAGGGGAGCACTGATTTTAAAGCCAAAGTATAATGAATCATGAGATTTTTGTTACATGCTTTATTCGACATGATTTATGAGCTTTATATTTTAGACTTATTCAAGCCATGTGAGTCATTCCTATTTACATGCATGATTTGATTAAAGAGTATTGATATTGTTTTATGTAAATGCATACACCCCCATATACTCAGTACATTCCCAAGTGTTGATCCATATATATGTCTATGTTCTACATTGTCTTATAATGTAGGTTTAGATACTCAGTCCCAGCCTCATCAGTGATTCCCGAATACCTTCATCTATATTTCTACAGTGGTGAGTCCTCATGGTTTGAAGACCTATCTTCAGAATTTCCAGTATTTGAGTGTTTATGTTATTACTTTCAATTTAGTTTAAGTCAGTTGGGGACCTATCCCAACGGCTCTCGAGTTCATAGAGTAGTAGCGGCTTTGTCAGACTAGTTATCAGACTGTGGTTGTGTTGATATTTCCAGTATTGTGGTCATTTGGACCGAGTATTACCTTCGTATTTCCTTTCATTTTATATGACAGTGCCAGTGTTTTGTATATTCCTTCTTGAATGAGTTATTATAAGGAGTGATAGGATCGAAGGGTTAGCTTAGGGCTACTTGTTTCTCTAGGCAAGGTATGACATCTCGGGAGGTGATTTTGGGTTGTTACAAACTTGATATCAGAGCCTAAGGTTTTAAAGGAGTCCTAGGGTATCTGACAAGCTGCATTGAGTAGAGTCTTGATCATCAGTGTGTAGCGTGCCACATCTATGAGCAAGATGCTATAAGACATTTTAGGAAAAAATTGTTTCTTTCTTTCAGATTCCATCGTTCCTACAGTTGTCCCTCTCATCTAATAATTCACGCTCTTATATTTTAGAAAATTCCTCTACGAAGAGTAAATGCCTGCAGAAACAATGATGAGCAAGCCCCACCGTTTGATCCTTTGAATAAGACTATGTCTTATGCTGAGTTTTGGGCGGCCTTTCAGGCATTAGCTTAAGAAGTCACCGCTAATATTCAAGCCAATAACCAGCCCATAGTTGTAAATCAGCAGGGAGGTGATGTAACTATTTCTAGGATCCGTGATTTTATATGAATGAACCTGCCAGAGTTTGATGAGTCCAAGGCGGGTGAGGACCCACAGTTGTACCTTGAGGGGGTGAGAAAGATCACGCAGGTGATGCATGTTTTTGAGGAAAAAAGTGTTGAGTTGGAATTTTAAGGTTGAAGGGCATAACTTATGAATGGGTTATATCATGGAGGAAGGGTAGAGGTGAGAATGTTGCTCCTACGACTTAGCAGGTATTCCAAGATGCATTCTTCAACAAGTTCTTTTCTCTTGAGATGAGGAAAGCAAAGATTGAGGAGTTTATGAACTTAAGGAAGGGTTCCATAACTGTTAAAAAGTACTTCTTGAAGTTCAACCAGTTGGCCAAGTGTGCTCCTAATTTGATTGTTGATACCCAAGCTAGTATGAGCAAGTTCGTGACATGTGTTTCTAGTTTGGTGCTAAAAAAGTATAGAACTGTGATGCTGCATAAGGATATAAACCTATCTAGGTTGATAACACATGCACAACAGATAGAGGCGAATAAGATTAGAGAGAGGGAGACAGAGTAAGGGGTAACAAGAGGGCTAGATCTGAGCAACATGAGTATAGTCAGCGTAGGTTCCATAGAGGAAACTGCCCTCAGTTTCAGAGACGTCTATCTATTCTAGCACCTTCATCAGCAAGTTCTCCCACGCCTAGAGGTAGGCAGGAGCAATGGAGAAGGTCTCTTATGTCTAGGTCATAGAACAGTGTTGGTAATAGGCCCCATTATCCTCCTTGTTCTAAGTGTGGTAGGGATCATCCCAGTGAGTGTTTCATAGATTTAAGGGGTTGTTTTAGTTATGGAAAGTAGGGCCATAGACTTAGAGATTATCCGCATGCTAGGCAGGGGACCAGAGATGCCTGACCTTTGGCACAGACTACTAGTACACCAGCTCCTGTCCCTCGTCTAGCCCCTATTCAGGGCGCTTCATATAGCAGTGCTCTTGGTCAGTGCCTGAATAGATTCTATGCCTTTCCATCCCATCAGGAGCAAGAGGACCCTCCCGATATTATTACTGGTATGCTCCACATCTTTTGTTTTGATGTTTATATGTTGTTGGACCCTGGGTCAAGTTTCTCCTATGTGACCCTACTTGTCGCTGTGAATTTCAAAATAAGTCCCAAAAAAGATTCCTGAGCCTTTCCTAGGCTCCACACCAGTAGGGGAGTTAGTTGTTGCTAAACAAGTGTATAGAGATTGTCCTATTACTGTTCTTCATAGAGTAATACTTGCTTATTTGATACAATTAGACCTAGTGGATTTTGACCTTATTCTGGGTATGGATTGGCTTCATTCTTATTATGCATCTATAGACTGTTGTACCCATGTAGCCAAGTTTTAGTTCCCTGATGAGCCAGGTTTTGAGTGGTCCGGGAGTTTGGTATCTCTGAAGAGTCATTTTATCTCCTATCTCAAAGCGAAAAAGCTAATATCCAAGGGTTTTATCTATCACCTAGTTAGAGTCAAAGACACTAAGTCTGAGGCTCTAGCTATTCAGTCAATCGATATTGTTAATGAGTTTCCAGATATTTTTCTGGAAGGTCTCCCAAGGCTACCTCCCAATAGAGAGATAAAATTTAGGATTGACCTTATTCCCAACACTCATCCCATTTCTATCCCTCCATATCGTATGGCACCTGCTGAGCTTAAAGAGTTGAAAGACCAACTCAAAGATCTTTTAGACAAAGGTTTCATAAGGCCCAATATTTCTCTTTAGGGTGTACCTGTTCTATTCGTGCAGAAGAAAGATGGTTCTTTGCGTATGTACATTGACTATCATCAGCTTAATAAGGTCACAGTAAAAAATAAGTACCCTCTTCCGAGAATTGATGACCTGTTTGATCAGTTGCAAGGTGCAAGTTATTTCTCCAAGATAGACATTAGATCTGGCTATCATTAACTTAAAGTGAGGGAATGTGATATTCCAAAGAAATCCTTCCGAACCCGTTATTGTCACTTTGAGTTTCTATTCATGTCTTTCAGGCTAACCAATGCCCCAATAACTTTTATGGACCTCATGAATCTAGTGTTCAAGCAATATCTAGATATGTTTGTCATAGCGTTCATAGATGACATCCTTGTCTACTCTTGCAGTGAGCATGAACATGCATATCACCTTAGAATTGTCTTGCAAACTCTTAGAGGTTACCAGTTGTTCGGTAAATTCATATAGTGTGAATTTTGGCTAAGGTCTGTAGCCTTTCTGGGTCATATTATTTCAGCTGAAGGTATTAGAGTTGATCCCCAAAAGACAGAAGCTGTAAGAAATTATCCTAGACCTATTCCTCCATCTGACATTAGAAGTTTCTTGGGTCTAGAGGGCTACTACCACCGTTTTGTTGAAGGTTTCTCTTCTATTGCGTCTCCCATGACCTGGTTGACCCAAAAAAAGTTAAGTTCCAGTGGTCAGATTCCTGTAAGAAGAGTTTTCAGGAGTTGATGACTCAACTTACTTCATCCTCTGTGTTGACTTTGCCTTATGGTATAGATGGTTTTGTGGTGTATTGTGATGCCTCTAGAATTGGTTTGGGTTGTGTGTTGATGAAAAGAGGTAAGATTATAGCCTATGCCTCTAGACAGTTAAAACCACATGAAAAGAATTACCCAACCCATGATCTTGAGTTAGCTGTTATGGTCTTTTCTTTGAAAATCTAGAGACACTATCTTTATGGTGTTTATGTTGATATGTTTACTAATCATAAGAGCCTGCAGTATGTGTTTACTGAGAGGGAGTTGAATCTTAGGCAAAGTAGGTGGTTAGAGTTGTTTAAAGACTATGATATAAGTGTGTTGTATCACCTAGGCAAGGCCAATGTAGTGGAAAATGTCGTTAGCATATTGTCTATGGGTAGTGTTGCTCATGTAGAGGAAGGTAAAAAAGAGTTAGCTCATGATGTGCATTGTCTAGATAGATTGGGTGTTAGGTTGCTTGATTCAACTGAGGGAAGTACTTTGGTGCAAAGTAGTTCTGAATCCTTTTTAGTTTCGGAATTGAAGGAGAAGCAAGATAGAAATCCTAGTTTGGTCAGACTGAAGAAGGCAGTTAAGGACCAAAAGGTAGAGGTTTTCTCCCAAGGGGGAGATGGCGTGTTGAGATTACAGGGTAGCTTCTGCATTCCGTGTGTTGATGATCTGAGGTAGAGAATTATGGCTGAAACGCATGTCGCGCGGTATTTTATTCATCCCGACACTACCAAGATGTACTATAACTTTCGAGAAATCTATTAGTGGAATGGTATGAAGAAGGATATAGCTGAGTTTGTAGAAAAGTGTGTAATATGCCAATAGGTTAAGGTAGAGCACTAAAAACCTGGTGGTGTGATGCAAGAGTTTGGCATACCCATTTAAAAGTGGGAGGTGGTGAATATGGACTTCATGACTGGGTTACCTCTTTCGCGTTGTCATCACGATTCTATTTAGGTTGTTTTAGACAGGATGACTAAGTCCACACACTTCTTGCCTGTGCATACATCTTATACAGCTGAGGATTATGTATATCCGAAAGTTAGTCAGGCTGCACGGAGTTCCCTCATCTATTATTTCGGATAGGGGTACTCAATTTACTTCTCAGTTTTGGAGGGTGTTTCAGTAGGGTCTTGGTACCTAAGTTCTTTTGAGTTTCGCTTTTCATCTGCAGATAGATGGTCAGGCTGAGAGGACCATTCAAACACTAGAAGATATGTTAAGGGCATGTTCTCTTGATTTCAAAGGTAGCTGGGATGAACATTTGCCATTAATAGAGTTCTCTTATAACAATAGCTACTATGCTGGCATCGGGATGACACAATTTGAGGCCTTATATAGTAGGATATGTAGATCACCCATAGGTTGGTTTGACGTGGGTTAAGCTACCATGATTAGTCCTAATGCAGTATTTGAAGCTATGGAGAAAGTTAAGTTGATTAGAGAGAGGTTAAAGATAGATCAGAGTCATCAAAAGTCATATGTCGGTGTGAGGAGAAGAGATCTTGAGTTTGAAGTGGGTGATTTGGTGTACTTGAAGATTTCACCCATGAAAGGGGTAAAGAGGTTTGGTAAAAAGGGAAAGCTTAGTCCCCGTTATGTTGGCCCGTATAGAGTTTTGAACCGTGTTGGTAAAGTAGCCTATGAGGTTAAGTTTCCAGGTGAGTTGTCAGCAATTCATCCTATTTTTCATGTCTCCATGCTTAAGAAGCATATTGGTGATTCCGTTATGGTAGATCCTTTAGAGAGTGCTGATATTTAGAATAGTCTTTCATTCGATGAGATTCCTGTTGAGATCCTAGAATTTCAGATCTGTAGACTGAGGAACAAAGAAGTTCCCTTGGTCAAAGTGTTATGGTGGAACCAATTAGTTAAGGGCGCTACTTAGGAGGCAGAAGCAGACATGCTAGCCAAGTACCCACACCTCTTTTCGGTGAGTTTAGATCGATCCAAAGGTATTATTGTTCCTTAATTCAGCCTTTCTAATCTAAAGTTCATCTATATATCTATTCTTGCATGAGTTCTTGCAATTTTTTAGGTATTCAAGGGTTTAGAGAGATTTTGAGCTGTTTAGTGAATTGATTCAGCTATGTGTACTCTGTTTTCCTATGTTCCTAGTCTAACTAGCGACATTCAGGGATGAATGTTTCCAAGGGGGAGACATTGTAAGACCCCGCAAAGTTCCCTCATAGTCCGAGCTTTAGAGCGTGTCAAGTGAAGTGTATTTTCGGTCCTAAAAGATTGAGAAGTGACTTCCCAAGTGATTGGTGTTTCTACCATATAGAATTTTCTTCAATTTGACTTTTTATCATGTAGAGAATTGAACTAACTTTCCAACAATACCAATTTCGTCCAAATCCGGCATCAGGGTGAGAAGTTATGGCTATTTTACTGAGAGTTGTCAGAACCGCCCAGATGCGATGGATGATCCAATGGGCCGTCGAGTCTGCGATGGACCATTGCTCGGACCATCGTAACCAAGGTAGTAACTCCATTTTCCTATCTAAGTGCGACGGCAAGGACGACGGACCATCAAGGCTGCGACGGACCATCGGTGAGACCATCGCCGCTGAAGTAGTGCGGCCACATCCTGGCCAACGTGCGATGGATGATCTGACAGACTGTTAAGTTTGTGATGGACCATCAGTGTGTTCTTTTTCTGACCGACATGCAATGGAAGATCCGATGGACCGTCAGGCTAGCGACGGACTATCGCAACCACCGATCAGTGTGTTAAGTTATTTTTTAAAAGGGACTTTTTGGCTTTTCCGCTCTTTTATCAACCAGATATATTCCAAATGAAGAAAATGACTTCATTCATCATCCAAAACACAAGAGATCTAGGATTTCTCCCTAAAGATCAAATCTAAAACCTTTCTCCAAGAAATCCAAGAACTCATCGTAGATTCTACAAATTGAGTTGAGATTTAAGTTCCCCAAGTTCAAGGATTGTAAGAACCCTCTCTCAAGAGTAAGAAGAAGAGTTTGAAGCAAGCTTATTCATCCAATTTCATAATTTAAGGTATGTGGGGTTTTGAACAAGGGTAATCCTTTCACCTTTGTGCCCAAAGGCTTATTTAAACTATAATTTTTGGCAATCTATGAGATTTTACAAGATATTAAATTAGGGTTTTTCATCCATTGTTATTGATTGCAATATCTTGATGTTTCCCATGAATTGAAAGTCAAAGAGCATGATTTTGCATGTTTTCTTAAGAAATTGAAGCTGGATTTATACCCTTTGTTGTTACTCCTTGAGAATTTAAGAGTTTCAATGTTCTAAAAATTGAAGTATATAAGTATGTTTATATTTTGAGACAAATTGTTGTAACTTCAAGATTTCTACATGAATTATAAATCTATATGCCATCTATTATGCATTATGATGAGTTTTAACTTGAGATTGAATTATGGGTCATTATGTCCTACTTGAGACTTGCAATTTTATGAATTATTGTTCTATAAGGACCCACGATTTGAGTATTTTGAGATTATTGAGAAATATTTTGACCTAATGGTCATAGAGTTTTGAAATCCACTCTACCACATGAGATTACAGATTTGATTGTTGGGTTCTTATTAACCATGAGATTATTTTGAAAGTGGATTTCCATGAGATGAGAGAGATAAACTAAAGGGAGTAGTATTTAGCATCGAGTTGGGTAAGTTACACGGTTTCTTACCCCAAAACTACGTGCCACCGTAAATTTGAGATTTTGGTCCTGAGACCGAGATGATTGGGCCTGAGGCCGAGATAAATGATCACTGAATTAAGGTTATACTTCTTGGCAAGAGTATGCCACCTCTCCCCAATGTGAGGTTTCTTTCTTAGGAGGACAAGACGTTGGACTCCATGTAGCTCACATGGTTTATGTCAGTTAAGAGAACCTCCCTAAACTAAAGTATTTTCAATTGAGATATAATATTTTCCCTAAAGCATTGAGATGAGATATTTTCTAAAGTGAACGAATTGCTTTTAAGTATTTTCCAAAGAAGGAAGTAGTTTTCTCTACTAATAAGAGTAGATCATCAGTTTTTAAACCAAAGTCATATGATTTTGAGTTCCAAGTGTTTGAGTTCAAAAGAGTTATAAGTTCTCGAGCAATAAAGAAGTTTTACTCTCCAAGAGACATATTCATGAGTTAAAAGTATCGTTAAAATCTTCCTTCATCCTATGAGTAATGAGAATAAGAGGGGAGCGCATATTTTAAAGCCAAAGTATAATGACTCACGAGATTCGTGTTACATGCTTCATTCTATATGATTTATGAGCTTTACATTTTAGACTTATTCAAGCCATATGAGTCATTCCTATTTGCATGCATGATTTGATTATAGAGTATTGATATTGTTTTATAAATGCATACACCCCCATATACTCAGTATATTCCCAAATGCTGATCCACATATATGTCAATGTGCTACATTGTCTTATAATGTAGGTTCAAGTGCTCAGTCCCAACCTCGTTAGGGATTCTCTAGTACCTTCATCTATATTTCTACAGTGGTGAGTCCTCATGGTTTGATGACCTATCTTCAGACATTTCAGTATTCGAGTGCTTATGTTATTACTTTCAGTTCAGTTTGAGTCGGTTGGGTCCCAACGGCTCTCAAGTTCATGGAGTAGCAGAGTCTTTGTCAGACTAGTTATTAGACCGTGGTTTTGTTGATATTTCCAGTATTATGGTCATTTAGATAGAGAATTACCTTCGTATTTCCTTTCATTGGATATGACAGTGCCAGTGTTTTGTATATTCCTTCTTGAATCAGTTATTATGAGGAGTGATAGGCTCAAAGGGTTAACTTGGGGCTACTTGTAGTCCTAAGCACCATGTGACATCTCGGGAGGTAATTTTGGGTCATTACACAGAATCGCCCAGGTGCAACGGCCAACTTTACAGACCGTCGATATAGCAACGGACCATTGCCTAGACCGTCGCAGCCAAGGTAGTGAATCAACCTTCTGGATAAGAAGCGACGGACAGGTTGAAGGACCGTCAAACTTGCGATGGACCATCGCCCAAGCCGTCGCTATATGGCAGTGAATCTTTTTTTTGGTCCACGTACAACGGTTGAAATGACGGACCATCGAGCCAGCGATGGACCATCGCATGAGTCATTGCAGGTCCCATTCAGTGAATTTTAAGTCATTTTAAAAGGGTATTTGAGTCTTTTTCCACACATTTTAACCCCTAATTATATCAAAACAAGGCTCATAAGTTCATTATTCATTCACAACATTAAATTAGGGTTTTCTCTCAAAGATCAATTCCCAAGAACAAGAAACCCTAGGTGTTTAATTTTAAGTCAAGGATTCAAGTTTTTCTCCATCAATCTTCAAGAAATCATCCACCCAGGTATGTCATGTGTTGATTCATGGGTCCCTTTCACCCATGAAGCTCAAGAATCTCTTTTCAAAATCCAATATTTGTGTATTTATGAATGTTCATGATTTAAATTAAATTGAAATTCCTGTTCATGATGCTGTGGGGTTTTAATTCATGCTTGAAATTACATATTCTAATGATTGACCCTAGGATGTGGTGATTTGCCCAGTAATCATGATAAACCCTTATATTTACACGTTGATTGATGTGTCCATGATTATTAGATGTGTTGATGATTGTATAACCAAAGCATGCCCCCCATGTGTTCGATTAAATGCCTATGTGAAGGAAAGGTGTCATACTAATATGATAATATGAAATCCCCATTTATGTACAAGTTTATGGATGTAAATTGTTTGATAAAATGTCTTAGTCAATGAGTTATGGATATATGTGTGGCCATTGTGGTGCTTTAGAACTTGTACTTCATGAATTCTCCAACTTATTGTATTATGGATTGTGATGTTGGTTATGTATTCAAGAAAGTCATGCTTTGTCAGTTTCATGCTATCGAGTCCTGGGGGTACTTGTACCCAATAATTAGTTGTGTGCCTAGAGCCAGTGTCATGTTTTCAAGATACTCTCAGTCGAGCCATGTCCATAGAATCCAGTCATTCTCATAACTCAGAAAACTTGGTAATCTCAAAAACCTTAAAAATTTAGTAATCTCAGTAGTATTCCGTTAGGAAGGTGAACGTAGTTAACTCAGCCTAGTCAGTTCAGTTAATCATGTTCAGTGTCTATTCAGATAGGAGAAGAAATTAGAACCGAGCAAACCCAAGGACAGGAACCCACCTGTCATATGAGGGTGTGATTCTTAGAAGCAATTCTTGCATTCCAGAACTATGTAGCCAGCGTAGGTTGAGACATCATAGCCTATTATATGAGGGCAAATGAGGTGTCTTAACTTTCTATATGACGGTTCCCATTGTTCTTACAAGAGTTACCTATTACATGATGGTTACTCACAGATTATCCTTACTAGTGGTGTGGTATTGACACTCTTCCAATTGGGGTTATAAATTAGACCCCAACTCAGCCATAATGGTGTATTAGGGGCATGTCGGTTAGATGACTACTTCCCATAGTTTTAGTTACAGAATTAGGACTATCAGATACAGTCATTCAGTCTCAGAAATAGAACCTAGATAGTTATACGAGATTCAGGACTGTCAAATACAGTCAACTCAGAATAATACATAACTCAACTAGTTTCATTAGAATCTAGATTGTCAAATACAGTCACTCAGTATCCGTTATTTCAGTTATACAGATATCAATATCTCATGTTATCAGTACTCAAATAACTCGATAATCACATTATCACGAACTCAGTTATGGTCATTATGTATTCATGCATTTATTCTCACGTTCATGTTATCTAGTCAGTTAGTATAGTTCATGCATGTGAACCCTTTGCATTCAGTCTACCTTACATGCATACCAGTATATTCAAATGTGCTAACGTATTTGTGTTATGGTGTTTTATACCATAGGTTCAGAAGTACGAACTCCAGAGCATCAGTAGCATTCCAGTCTCTGTAGTCAGAGTTAGCAGTGAGTCGTCATCCTTTAAAGACATGACCATTACTTTATTATCTCATTAATAAATTTATTAGTTGGATTTAGTTGGGGATATGTCCCATCAACTCCTTATTCATACAATTCAGTCAGTTTGAGGATTTTCAGACTACGATATGTTCAAAAAAATTATTTCAGTTGTTTTGGGTATTTCATACCTATCCATGTTTTGTGTTTTATCTGTTATGTTACAGTTTTGAACCTTACGGCCTTACAACCTTTATTTCTACATTTATACTGTGTATTATGTAGTATTCAAGTACAGATATTAGTCATGGGTTAGTTGTGGTCCTTCAAGGTTATGAGCACCATGTAGCATATCGAGTACTAGATTCGGGGCGTTACAAACTTGGTATCAAATCCTGGTTCAATAGTGTCCTAGGAAGTCTGAAAGTTGCATCTAGTAGAGTTTTGTACATGGGTATGTTGCGCGCCACATTTATGTACAGGAGGCTATAAGATATTTTAGGCACAATTTCACTTCATTTCACTTCTTTCAGTATTCATGTTGTGCCAGTGAGCATAATCTCAAGTCAATCTCTCAGTCTAATCCATTTCTTCCTTTCTTCTTTAGAACATGCCTCCTAAAGAAAGAAAAAAAAAATCAGCCAGCCCCTCAGCTTGATGATCCTTTAGGCGAACATGTCTCTCATGCAGAGTTCAGAGCTATATTCAAAACTTTTGCTAAGTCAATCGCTACTCAAAATGAATGACCAGCTGTCATTCCTACCAACCCATGGCCAATTCAGCTGCAGCCAGGATTCAGGACTTCACCCGATTGACTCCTACATCTTTTTTTGAGTTAAAGTTAGATAGGACCCTTAGGAATTTCATGATCAATTTTAGAAGGTTATGGATATCATGGGGGTTACTTATAGTGAGAGTGTGGAGCTAGCTGCATATCAATTGCAGGATATTGCTCATACTTGGTACAAATAGTGGAAGTCAGAGAGGGTTGTAGATGTAGGGCCTATTGAGTGGGAGGAGTTTGCTACTGCATTCTTAGTTAGATTCTTTCCCATAGAGCTAAGAGAAGCTAAAGTGTTAGAATTTATCAACCTCAGGCAAGGAAACATAACGGTGAAAGAGTATTCTCTGAATTTTACTCAATTAGCTAGATATGCTCCTCTTGTGGTTGTAGATCCGAAATGTTGAATAGTGACATGAACATAGCCAGGCTTATGACTCATGCTCAGTAGATAGAAGATTAAAATATTAAGATGAGGGATAATCAGAATAAGAGAGCAAGGACAGGTAGTTTAAAGTTTACTCAACCCAAATCAGAAGGATGAAACCATTCTTAGTTTCATCCTAAGTCAGCGGTTCCCTCTCCTTCTTTAGCTGGTGCTCTATCTCCTAAGTTTAGGGATGGTAACAGAGATAGAGTGCCAAGCTCTAAGTCTCAAGGCAATGTTAGAAGTGCCCATACCGATCTTCTTTTCCAAACTTATGGCATGCACCATCAAGGTATTTGTAAAGCTAGCAGTGGTATTTATTTTAGATATGGCAAGCCAGGCCACAGAGTCAGATACTCTCCTTAGCTAGGTCCTTAGAGTTAGCAGAACCATTCCTTAGCTAAGTTCGATTGCCCAAACCAGTAGGGTGCCACCTCCTATGCTACTAATGAGCAATGCCCAAATTGACTTTATGCTCTCCAGTCTCGGCAAGATCAAGAAAACTCTCCTGATGTGGTTACTGGTACGTTATAGATCTTTCATGTGCATATTTATTCTTTGCTATATTCAGGAGATTTTTTGTCTTTTGTTACTCCCTATAAAGCAGGCAATTTTGGAACCAGTCCCAAAATTCTAGAAGAAAACTTTTCAGTCTCTACCTCAGACGCTAAAACCATCATAGCCTGATGGGTATGTAGGAACTGCCCGGTTATGATATTTCAGAAAGTCACCTTAGTAGATTTAATCAAATTAGAGATGACTAATTTTGATGTCATTCTCGTTGTGGATTGACTTAATTCCTACTATGCCACAATAGACTGAAGAAACTAAATAGTCCAATTCCAGTTTGTGAATGACCCTGTCCTAGAGTGGAGGGGTAGCACTTCAGCTTTCAGAGGTCATCTTATTTCCTACCTTCGGGCAAGGAAAATAATATCTAAGGGATATGTCTATCATCTTGTTGGACTTAAGGACACTAGTTCTAAAACTCAAGTCTTGATTCAACCCCAGTCTTGAATAAATATTCAGATATCTTTCTCGAAGATCTTCTAGGAATTCTTCCTGAAAAAGAAATAGACTTCGACATTGATCTTTTTTGGATACTCAGCCTGTATCTATTCTGCCATACAGAATGGCACCAGCAAAACTCAGAGAATTGAAAGAGTAGTTAAAGGGTCTCCTAGATAAGGTATTTATCTGACCCAGTGTGTCCTCGTGGGGTACACCAGTCTTATTCGTTCATAAGAAAGATGGTTCCCTCAGAATATGCATTGATTACCATCAGCTCAACAAAGTCTTGGTCAAGAACAAGTATCCTCTTCGCAGAATCAATGACTTATTTGACAAACTTTAGGGTGGCAGCCATTTCTCTAAGATAGACCTTAGATCAGGCTATCATCAGCTTAGAGTCGAAGAATGTGACATTTCGAAAATAGCTTTTCATATTTGGTATGGTAATTTCAAATTCTTAGTTACGTCCTTTGGTATTACCAATGCCCCAGCATCTTTCATAGACTTGATGAACTGGGTGTTTAAGCAGTACTTGGACATGTTTGTCATAGTCTTAACAGATGATATTCTGGTCTATTCTTGCAGTGAGCGTTATCATGCAGACCATCACATAATCAAACTTCAGACTCTCAGAGATCATCAGATGTTCACCAAATTTAGTAACCGTGAATTTTGGCTAAGGCTAGTAGCATTCTTCGGTTATATCATTTTCGGTGATGGCATTAGGGTTGATCCTCAAAAGGCCAAAGTAGTAAGAATCTTGAACAGACCTATATCTCCATCAGATATCAGGAGTTTCTTTGGTTTGGATGGCTATTATAGACAGTTTGTTGAGGGATTTTCTTCTATTGCATCCCCTATGTCCAGATTGACTCAAAACAAAGTCAAGTTTTAGTAGTTAGATCCTTGTGAGAAGAGTTTTCAGGAGTTGAAAACTCGACTTACGTCAGCTCCAGTCTTAGTTCTTCCAGATGGTCTAGACGGGTTCATAGTGTATTATGATGCATCCAGAGTAGGTTTGGGTTGTGTCCTCATGCAGCGTGGTAAGGTCATAGCCTACGCCTCTAGACAGCTAAAATCCCATGAGAAGAATTATCCTACTCATGATCTTGAGTTAGCAGCCATAGTATTTCCCTTAAATATTTGGGGGCAATATCTATACGGAGTTCATGTGGATGTGTTCACAGATCACAAGAGCCTTCAATATGTCTTTTCTTAGAAAGACCTCAATCTTTGTCAGAGAAGGTGGTTAGAGCTCCTCAAAGATTATCATATGAGTGTCCTTTATCATCTGAGCAAGGCCAACGTCGTGGCTGACGCTCTCAGTAGACTGTCTATGGGTACTGTTGCTTATGTTGAGGATAGTAAGAAGAAGTTAGCTTAGGAAATCCATTAGGTTACTATACTAGGCATTCACTTAGTCAATTCAGAGGAGGGTGACATATGGGTTTAGTGTAGTTCAGAATCATCTCTAGTTTCTGGGGTAAAGAAAAGCAAGATAGAGATCCCAGTCTAGTCAAGTTGAAAGAGTCAGTCAAGGATCAGAAAGTAGAGGTTTTCTCCTAAGGGGGAGATGGTGTATTACATTTTCAGGGTTGTCTGTGTGTTCCAGGTGAAGACAACTTAAGTCAGTGAATTCTTCCAGAAGCGCATGGTGCATGCTACTCTAATCATCTAGGGGCCACAAATATGTACAACGACTTGTGGAAAATCTATTAGTGGAGTGGGATAAAGAGAGATATTGCAGAGTTTGTGGCTAAGTGCTCTATATGTTAGTAGGTTAAGATAGAGCATCAGAATCCTAGTAGGTCCATGCAGGAGTTCTATATTCCTACTTGGAAGTAGAAAGATGTGAACATGGACTTCGTGATGGGTTTGCCTCATACTCATCGACAACATGATTCAGTTTGGGTCATTATAGATAAGATTACCAAATCAGCTTATTTTCTTCTAGTCCATACCTCTTATTCAGCTGAGGATTGCGCCAAACTCTACATCAGAGAGTTGGTCAGATTGCATGGTGTTCCGTTATCTATTATCTCAGACAGAGGTACCTAGTTTACCTTTCATTTCTGAAAAGTGTTCCAAAAGGGTTTTGGTACCCAAGTTCATCTCAGTACAACATTTCATCCTCAGACAGATGGTCAAGTAGAAAGGACCATTCAAACCTTAGAATATATTATAAGGGTGTGTGCAATTGATTTCAAGGGTAGTTTGGATGACCACTTGCCTTTGATTGAATTTGCATACAACAACAGCTATCATTCTAGTATTCGAATGGCTTTATTTAAAGGTCTCTATGGTAGGAGGTGCAGATCTCCAATAGGTTGGTTTGAAGTTAGTAAGGCCTCAGTTATAGGGCTTGACTTAGTATTCGATGCCTTAAAAAATGTCCAGTTGATCAGAAAAATACTCCAGGCTACTCATAGCCGACAGAAGTCTTATGCAGATGTGCGCAGAAAGGATCTCGAGTTCAAGATGGATGACTATGTCTATCTAAGGATCTCATCTATGAAGGGAGTGAAGAGATTTAGCCAGAAGGGAAAGATCAGTCCCCGATATGTTGGTCCCTTCAAGATTCTCAGTCGTTTTGGCAAGGTAGCTTATGAGCTCGAATTGCCTTCAGATCTAACCTCAGTTCACCCAGTCTTCTATGTCCCTTTGATCAAGAAGTGAATAGGTGACCCATCCTTTGTAGTCCTTATTCAAAGCATAGATGTTCAGAACACCCTCTCTTATAAAGAGATTCCAGTCAAAATACTTTACTACCAGGCTCGTAGACTACGGAACAAAGAAGTCTCTCTAGTCAAAGTTCTTTGGCAAAATCAGTTTGTTGAGGGAGCTACTTGGGAAGTAGAAGCAGACATACGGACCAAGTATCCTCACCTCTTCTCCGTAAACTCAGACTAGCTCAAGGTAACAGTTCTCTTTAAGCCTTTAAGTTTCATGTTTAGATTTCAGTGACAAGCTTGGTATCCATTTCATGTTCAAAATTCCATCACAAATTTGGTATTAAATACCATTGCATAATTAGTCATACATTCATGCACCAGTTCAGTCATATAATCATGCATCAGATATTTATTCTCATTGTGAGAACCTTAGTTCATCAGAACACTCAGTCATGCATTCATGAATCACTTATGCATGCATCAGATACACATGATTAGTATGATATATTCAGTTATCAGTCATGTCAGTCGTGTGATCATGTTCTAATTTTTTATGTTCAGTATGTATATCAGTTTATTTTCTCCCCTCTCACTTAGTCTTTTCGAGGATGAATATTCTCAAGGGGGAGATATTGTAATACCCCGTACTTCTACCTAGCTAGAAATCATCCCAATAATGTTAGAAACTTACTTTGAAATATGAATTAATTTTTGTACACGCGGAATTTTTAGGATTTTCACTTCTTAACATATGGAAAATTGAATTAGCTTTCCAACAATGCCAATTTCATCCAAATCCGTTATTGGAGTAAAAAGTTATGGACGTTTTACTTCGAGCTGTCAGAATCACCCAGGTGCAACGGCCAGGTTGACGGACCTTCGCCTAGACCGTCGCAGCCAAGGCAGTTAGTCAACCTTCTGGATAAGATGTAAAAGACAGATTGACTAACTGTCAAACTTGCAATGTACCATTGCCCAAGCCATCGCTATAAGGCAGTGAGTCTTTGTTTTGGTTCACGTACGATGGTCAAAATGATGGACCATCGAGCCAGCGATAGACCGTCGCACGAGCCAACGGAGGTCCTGTTCAACGAATTTTAAGTCATTTTTAAAGGGTATTTGGGTATTTTTTTCAACCGTTTTAACCACTAATTATATCATACCAAGGCTCATAAGTTCATTATTCATTCACAATATCAAATTAGGGTTTCCTCTCAAAGATCGATTGCCAAGAACAAGAAATCTTAGGTGCTTAATTTTAAGTCAAGGATTCAGGTTTTCCTCCATAAATCTTTAAGAAATCATCCACCCAGGTATGTCATGTGTTGATTCATGGGTCCCTTTCACCCATGAAGCTCAAGAATCTCTTTTCAAAATCCAATATTTGTGTATTTATGAATGTTCATGATTTAAATTGAATTGAAATTCATGTTCATGATGTTGTGGGGTTTTGATTCATGTTTGAAATTGCATATTCCAATGATTGACCCTAGGATGTGGTGATTTTCATAGTAATCATGATAAACCCTTAAATTTACACGTTGATTGATCTGTCCATGATTATTAGATGTGTTGATGATTGTATAACCAAAGCATGCTCCCCATGTGTTCGATTAAATGCATATGTGAAGGAAAAGTGCCATACTAAATCCCCATATATGTACAAGTTTATGCATGTCAAGTGTTTGATAAAATGTCTTAGCCAATGAGTTATGGATATATGTGTGGCCATTATGGTGCTTTAGAACTTGTACTTCATGAATTCTCCAACTTATTGTATTATGGATTGTGATGTTGGTCATGTATTTGAGAAATTCATGCTTTGTCAGTTTCATGCTATCGAGTCCTAGGGGTACTTGTACCCTGTAATTAGCTGTGTTCCTAGAGCCAGTGTCATGTTTTCAAGATACTCTCAGTCGAGCCATGTCCATAGAATCCAGTCAGTCTCATGACTCAGAAAAACTCGCTAATCTCATAAACCTCAGAAAGCCAGTAATCCTAATAGTATTCCGTTAAGAAGCGAAACTCAGTTAACTTAGCCCAGTCAGTTCAATTAATCATGTTCAGTATCTATTCAGATGGGAGTATAAATTAGCACTGAGCAAACCCAAGGATGGGAACCCACCTGTTATATGAGGGTGTGATTCTTAGAAGCAATCCTTCATTCTAGAACTACGTGGGTAGCGTATGTTGAGATATCATAGCCTATTATATGAGGGAAGAGGAGGTGGCTTAACTTTTTATATGAGGGTTCCCACTGTTCTCATAAGAGTTACCTGTTATATGATGGTTACTCACAGATTATCCTTACTAGTAGCATGGTATTAACACTCTTCCAATTGGGGTTATAGATTGGATCCCAACTTAGCCATAATGGTATATTAGGGGAATGTTGGTTAGATGACTACTTCCCACAGTTTTAGTTACAGAATCAGGACTGTCAGATATAGTTATTCAGTCTCAGTAATAGAACCTAGATAGTTCTACAAAATTCAGGACTGTCAGATACAGTCAATTCAGAACAGTATAGAACTCAGCTAGTTCCATCAGAACCTAGACTGTCAGATACAGTCGCTCAGTATCAGTTATTTCAGTTATACATATATCAGTATCTCATGTTATCAGTACTCAGGCGACTCTATAATCATGTTATCACGAACTCAATTATGGTCATTACGTATTCATGCATGTATTCTCACGTTCATGTTATCCAGTTAGTTAGTATAGTTCATCCATGTGAACCCTTTGCATTCAACCTACCTAACATGCATACCATTATATTCAAATGTACTAACGCATTTGCTCTATGGTGTTTTATACCATAGATTCAGAAGTACGAGCTCCAGAGCATTAGTAGCATTCTAGTCTCCGCAGTCAGAGTTAGCAGTGATCCTTATCCTTCGAGGACATGACCATTACTTTATTATCTCATTAATTAATTTATTAGTTAGAGTTAGTTGGTGTCATGTCCCATAAACTCCTTATTCAGACAGTTCAGTCAGTTAGAGGTTTTCCAGACTATAGTATGTTCAGACAGTCTATTTCAGTTATTTTAGGTATTTCGTACGCCATCCATATGTTGTGCTTTATCAGTTATGTTACAGTTTTGAACCTTATGGATGATACCAAACGGTATCTAAATAAGCACAAAACAGTCCACAAGTGACCCACAAATACCCGTAACAAGCAAGACACAAAACAACACAAAGAAGCAAACACAAACTTAATGATAAAGAAGATAGATAACTTTACACTAGGGAAACATGTAAATTAGTAACTAAAGAGTTTATTAAATTCTAAAACCCCAACAAAACACGTTAACAAGCACCAAGTTACGACAATACAAGAGCGGAGTCCACCACTCAAGCAACAACATTTCTAACAAACAAGCAATTACAAGAGATTCCACCATTGAATGCTATCCTAGTTGCAAGTTTTGGTTTTGTTCCTCAATGAGAGAGGACTTGGTGTTACAAAAGTTCAAGACTTACAATAATCATCAACCAAAGAACTAAAGACCTAAACTAGTCTATTTATAGACTTATTACAAAAGTAAGGTGAAATGACCAAAAAGGCCCTTTAATGAATGGCTTCAAGTAGGCGCCCTTGGAGTGCTATGTATGGATGGCTTTGGTGTCCATTTAGGTGCTCCTTTACACTTCATTTGTATCCACCAAGTATCGGGTCCAACATGCACTCTCTTAAGTTCATATCTGTGATTATTCTTGTATCATCGTCTCTATCTTGAGAGAAATTTTCCCACAAATTCACGGCTTCACCTCGCTCAATTGGCCACTTCAAAAGAAACCACTGAAAATAGCCCACAAAACATGACATGGCCCCAAAACAGTCGGCAAAGAACATGAGGAACACGGGATCTCATCAACACAATTCTCGACCAACTTCTTTATTTTGAACCTCGGCTTCCTTTCCATCTTGAGATTTTCCTTCAATCTCATCCATTTCAATTCCCATATCTCCACTTGGTGGCGGGTTCCTTGTTGGTCCCATTGACTAACTCCTCCTCCATACCCTCGATATCCCTTTTGATCCGTATGTCTTCCTTTAAACTCCTCTTCCATCATATAAGGCTCATCATAGACTCCATATCCTTTATGTTCCTCTTTACCATATACCTCTACGTGGATGTCTCGGCTTTGGAAAAGTGGAGCTTCGATTGAGACGATTGATTTATTGAAGTGAAGCTTCGGTTGTGGAGCTTGGATGGGAGAGTTCAATTTTGGAGCTTGGATAGGAGAGTTCTGTTTTGGAGCTTGGATAGCAGAATTTGGTTTTGGTGGAGGAATTTAGCTTCCAAGTCCTTTTTGTTGGACTAGGTCTCAATTTTGAGGATAATTGGAAACTTAGCTTATGGCATTTTGTGGTGGTCTTGGAGGATTGATCCTTGGATATAAATATTTAGGAGTAGAAGCACGAGAGTTTCTTCGACTCTCCAAACGATCCAACTTCTCACCAAACGATGTCATATTTGAGCCTATTCTATCAAGACCTGCATTCATTCTAGCCACTTCACGGGAAAGTGTTTCAATCCCGGCCAAAATAGCACTAAGAGAATTGTTATCTATTGTAGCCAAAAGTTACCTACAAAGCACAAATAAGTTAGTTGTACAAAGAGGTGATGTGGCAGCCTTTGATTGGTTGCGGATAGTGATGTGGAAGCCTTGGAATGGTTGTGGAATTTGAAAAATTTAGTATTTTTCAAACTTGTGAAAGAGTGAATTCGGTTTTGGAGGGGAAATACACAAGTTTTAGACACTTTCCCACATTCAAAATAGGTTGACTTTCTTTGTACCTTTTGGGCAAAACACCTTTTTGAAGGGTGGTTGACTCTTTCCTCTTTTGGTTAGTCTTGAAAAGTCCCCTTACTCCCTTTTGGTAACTAGTATTTTTGAAAACCCTCTTTGTCCCTTACTACTTTGGTATAGTCTTGGAACTTTTTTCAAGATAAACAAGAAGACTACACTCTTCTACTTGGTCTTAAGATCAAACACTACTTATTGAAGGTTCTTCTTGTCTCAAGACATGAAGATTGGCCAAGAACCTTCACCAAGATTTAAAGACCAAGATTCAAGTTGAACCTCCCAACAAAAAAAAATACCTCTTTCAACACAAATACATAACCACAATACCAAGAAAACACATTTAAATGTTTAAATTTTGAATCCACCAAGACAGCACCAACAATAATTCCGCCCAACTTTTGAATCTGCACAGCAACAACACAAGTTGGAGTTTAACTTATATCTTAACTCAATTAGTGTTAGGGAAGAACAACACAACACTAATAACACTCAACACTCATGAAATATACCTAGATCTATACTCAAAGAACAAATCTCAGCAAAGACAATGACAAGAACAACAACTTTCTCGGCCAAGAACACCAAACTCAAGAACACAACTCTTTTTGTGAGATTTTCGATCTTACACATCTATTCTAGTGTTAGGAAGCAAATATATAACACTAGAACACACAAAACAACAAAAATTATAAGAAAACTAGGCTTAAAATTTTGGCCTAAACACAAAAATGTGGACAGATTACTATTTTGAGTTTTTCAGATTTTTTTCAACACTTTTTTTTTTATTTTTGAGTGAACAAACCCAAGATTGATCTCGTGAGAACAAAATCAATGATGTCTCTGATACCAACGGTATCTAAATAAGCACAAAACAGTCCACAAGTGACCGACAAATACCTGTAACAAGCAAGACACAAAACGACACAAAGAAGCAAACACAAACTTCATGATAAAGAAAATAGATAACTTGACACAAGGGAAACATGTAAAGTAGTAACTAAAGAGTTTATTAAAATCTAAAACCCCTACAAAACACGTTAACAAGCACCAAGTTCTTACGACGATAAAAGAGCGGAGTCCACCACTCAAGCACCAACGTTTCTAACAAACAAACAATCACAAGAGATTCCACCCTTGAATGCTATCCTAGTTACAAGTTTTGGTTTTGTTCCTCAAGGAGAGAGGACTTGGTGTTTCAAAACTTCAAGAATTACAATAATCATCAACCAAATGCTAAAGACCTAAACTAGTCTATTTATAGACTTATTACAAAAGTAAGGTAAAATGACTAAAAAGGCTCTTTAATAAATAGCTTTAAGTAGGCACCCTTGGAGTGCTATGTATGGATGGTTTTGGTGTCCATTTAGGTGCTCCTTTACACTTCATTTGCATCCACCAAGTCTTGGGTCCGGCACACACTCTCTTAAGTTCATATCCATGATTATTCTTGTATTAACGGCTTTATAACCTTTATTTCTGCATTTATACTGTGTATTATGTAGTGTTCAGGTACAGATATCAGTCATGGGTTAGTTGTGATCCTTCAGGGTCATGAGCACCGTGTAGCATTTTGGTTACCATATTTGGGGCGTTACAAACTTGGTATCAAAGCCTGGTTCAATAGTGTCCAAGGAAGTCTAAAAGTCGCATCTAGTAGAGTCTTGTACATGGGTGTGTTGTGTGCCATATTTATGTGCAGGAGGCTATAAGATGTTTTAGGAATATTTTCCCTTCTTTCAGTATTCATGTCGTGTCAGTGAGCATAATCTTAAGTCAATCTCTCAGTCTAATCCATTTCTCTCTTTCTTCTACAGAGAGTGCCTCCGAAAAGAAGAAATGGGAATCAGCTAGCCCCTTAGCCCAATAATCCTTTAGGAGAACATGTCTCTCATGTAGAGTTCAGAGCTGCATTCACAACTCTTGATCAATCGATCGCTGCTCGAAATGAATGACAAGCTGTCGTTTTGGCCAACCCAGTGGCCAATTCAGCCGCAGCCACGATTTGGGACTTCACCCAAATGAATCCTCCATCCTTTTTTGGGTCTAAGTCAGATGAGGACCCTCAAGAATTTCTTGATCAAGTTTAAAAGGTTATGGATATCATGGGGGTTACTTGTAGTGAGAGTGTGGAGCTAGTTGTAATCAGTTGCAGGATGTTGCTCACACTTAGTACAAATAGTGAAAGTCAGAGAGCGCTGTAGATGTAGGGCCTATTGAGTGAGAGGAGTTTGCTACTGCATTTTTAGATAGCTTCTTTCCCCTAGAGCTGAGAGAAGATAAAGTGTTAGAATTTATCAACCTCAGGTAAGGCAACATGACGGTGAAAGAGTATTCTCTTAAGTTTACCCAATTAGCCAGATATGCTCCTTATGTGGTTGCATATAACAGGGCTAAGATGAGTAAGTTTGTTTCCGGGGTGAATGATATTGTATACAATGAGTACAGATCCATGATGTTGAATAGTGACATGAACATAGCCAGCCTTATGACTCATGCTCAATAGATAGAAGAGCAAAAGATTAAAATGAGGGAAAAGCAGAATAAGAGAGCAAGTACAAGAAGTTTAAACTTTGCTCAGCCCAAATCAGAAGTAGGAAAACATTCTCAATTTCTTGCTAAATCAGCGGTTCCATCTCTTTTTTTAGCTAGTACTCCATCTCATAAGTTTAGGGATGGTAACAGAGATAGAGTGCCAGACTCTAAGTCTCAATGCAATGTTAGCAGTGCCCACACCTATCCTCTTTTCCCAATTTGTGGCAAGCACCATCAGGGTATTTGCAGAGCTGGCAGTGGTATTTTTTTTGGAAGTGGAAAGCCAGGCCACAGAGTCAGAGACTCCCCTCAGCCAGGCCCTCAGAGTCAGCAGAACTGTTGCTTAGCTCAGTCTGGTCGCCCAAACCAGCAGAGTACCACCTCCAGCACTACTAGTGGGCAACACCCAAATCAACTTTATGCTCTCCAGTCTCGGCAAGATCAGGAAAATTCTCTTGATGTGGTTACTGGTACGTTGTAGATCTTTCATGTGCATGTTTATGCTTTGCTAGATCCAAGAGCTTCTTTGTATTTTGTTACTCCTTATAAAGCAGGCAATTTTGGAACCAGTCCCAAAATTCTAGAAAAGCCCTTTTCAGTCTCTACCCTAGTGGGTAAAACCATTGTAGCCCGGCGGGTATACAGGAACTGTCCGGTTATGATATTTCAGAAAGTCACCTCAGCAGATTTAGTCGAATTAGAGATGACTGATTTTGATGTTATTCTTGTCATGGATTGGCTTCATTCCTGCTATGCCACAGTTGACTGCATAAACCAAATAGTCCATTTCCAATTTTCGAATGAACCTATCCTAGAGTGGAGGGGTAGCACTTCAGCTTTTAGAGTTCAACTTTTTTCCTACCTTCGGGCAAGGAAAATAATATCTGAAGGATGTGTCTATCATCTTGTTCGAGTTAAGGACACTAGTTCTGAAAGTCCAGTATTGATTCAGTCCCAGTCATGTATGAATATTAAGATGTCTTTCCCAAAGATCTTCCAGGAATTCCTCCCGAAAGGGAAATAGACTTTGGCATTTATCTTTTTCTAGATACTCAACCTATATTTATTCCTCCATATAGAATGGCACCAGCAGAACTCAGAGAATTGAAAAAGTAGTTGAAATATCTCCTAGATAAGGGATTCATCAAACCCATTGTGTCCTCGTAAGACGCACCAGTCTTATTCATGCGTAAGAAAGATAGTTCCCTCAGAATGTGCATTGATTACCATCAGCTCAATAAAGTCATGGTCAAGAACAAGTATCTTCTTCCCAGAATTAATGACTTATTTGACCAACTTCAGGGTGCCAATTATTTCTCTAAGATAGACCTTAGATCAAGCTATCATCAGCTCAGAGTCAGAGAATGTGACATTTCAAACACAGCCTTTCATACTTGGTATGGTCACTTCAAATTATTACTTATGTCCTTTGGTCTTACCAATGCCCCAGCAACTTTCAGGGACTTGATGAACCAGATGTTCAAGCAGTACTTGGATATGTTTGTTATAGTCTTCATAGATGATATTCGGGTCTATTCCTGTAGTGAGAGTGATTATGTAGAGCATCTCAGAATTATACTTCAGACTCTCAAAGATTATTAGATATTCATCAAATTTAGTAAGTGCAAATTTTGGCTAAGGTCAATAGCATTCCTTGGTCATATCATTTTCGATAATGGCATTAGGGTTTATCCTCAAAAGATCAGGAGTTTCTTGGGTTTGACTGGCTATTACAGATGGTTTATTGAGGTATTTTTTTCTGTTGCATCCCCTATGTCCAGATTAACTCAAAAAAAAGTCAAGTTTCAGTAGTCAGATCCTTGTGAGAAGATTTTTTAGGAGTTGAAGACTCGACTCACCTCAGCTTCAGTCTTATCTCTTCCAAATGGTCTAGATGGGTTTGAAGTGTATTATGATTCATCCAGAGTAGGTTTAGGTTGTGCCCTCATACAGCATAGTAAGGCCATAGCCTACGCCTCTAGACAGCTTAAACCCCATGAGAAGAATTATCCTACTCATGATCTTGAGTTAGCAGTCGTAGTATTTGCCTTAAAGATTTGGAGGCATTATCTATATGGAGTTCATGTGGATGTGTTCACAGATCACAAGAGCCTTCAATATGTCTTTTATAAGAAAGACCTCAATCTTCATCAAAAAAAGGTGGTTAGAGCTCATGAAATATTATGACATGAGTGTCCTTTATTATCTAGGCAAGACCAACATCATGGCTGACGCTCCCAGTAGACTGTCTATGGGTAGTACTGCTCATGTTGAAGATAGTAAAAAGAAGTTAGCTTAGGAAATTCATTGGCTTTCCAGACTAGGCGTTCACTTAGTCAATTAAGAGGAGGGTGACATATGGGTTTAGTGTAGTTCAGAATCATCTCTAGTTTCTGGGGTGAAAGAAAAGCAAGATAGAGATCCCAGTCTAGTCAAGTTGAAAGAGTTAGTCAAGGATCAGAAAGTAGAGGTTTTCTCCTAAGGGGGAGATGGTGTATTACGTTTCCAGGGTCGTCTGTGTGTTCCAGGTGTAGATGACTTAAGGCAGCGAATTCTTGCAAAAGCGCATGGTGCATGCTACTCTATTCATCCAGGGGCCACAAAGATGTATCGCAACTTGCAGGAAATCTATTGGTGGAGTGGGATAAAGAGATATGTTGCAGAGTTTGTGGCTAAGTTTTTTACATATCAGTAGGTTAAGATAGAGCATTAGAATCCTAGTGGGTTCATGCAGGAGTTCTGTATTCCTACTTGGAAGTGAAAAGATGTGAACATAGAATTCATGATGGGTTTTTCTCGTAATCATCGCCAGCATAATTCAGTTTGGGTCATTGTAGATAGGATTACAAAATCACCTCATTTTCTTCCAATCCATACCTCTTATTCAGCTGAGGATTATGCTAAACTCTACATCAAAGAGTTGGACAGATTGTATGGTGTTCCGTTATCTGCTATCTCAGACAGAGGTACCCAATTCACCTCTCATTTTTGGAAAGTATTCCAAAAGGGTCTTGGTACCCAAGTTTGTCTCAGTACAGTCTTTCATCCTTAGACAGATGGTCAAGTAGAAAGGACCATTCAAAGTTTAGAATATATGCTAAGGGCGTGTGCAATTAATTTTAAGGGTAGTTTAGATGATCACTTGCCTTTGATTGAGTTTGCACAACAACAGCTATCATTCCAGTATTTGGATGGCTCTATTTGATGGTTTCTATGGTAGGAGGTACAGATCTCTAATCATTTGGTTCGAAGTTAGTAAGGCCTGAGTTATAGGGCCTGGCTTAGTATTAGATCCCTTAGAAAAAGTCCAGTTGATCAGAAAAAAACTCCAGGTTGCTCATAGCCGACAGAAGTCTTATGCAGATGTGCACAGAAAGGATCTCGAGTTTGAGATAGATGACTACGTCTATCTAAGGATCTCTCCTATGAAGGGAGTGAAGAGATTTGGTAAAAAGGGAAAGCTCAGTCCCCGGTATATTGATCCCTTTAAGATTCTCAGTCCTTTTGGCAAGGTAGCTTATAAGCTCAAATTGCCTTCAGATCTAGCCTCAGTTCACCCAATCTTCTATGTCTCTTTGCTCGGAAGTGCATAGGTGACCCAGCCATTGTAGTCTCTATTCAGAGCATAGATGTTCAAATCAGCCTCTCTTTTGAAGAGATTCTAGTCGAAATTCTTGACTACCAGACTCGTAGACTGAGAAACAAAGAAGTCTCTCTAGTCAAAGTTCTTTGGCGAAATCAGTCCGTTGAGGGAGCTACTTGGGAAGTAGAAGCAGGCATGCGGACCAAGTATCCTCACCTCTTCTCCGTAAACTCAGATATAGCTCAAGGTAACAGTTCTCCTTAAGCTTTTTAGTTTCATGTTCAGATTTTAGTGACAACCTTGGTATCCATTTCATGTTTAGAATTCCATCACAAACTTGGTATTAAATACCATTGCATATTTAGTCATGTATTCACACACCAGTTCAGTCATATAATCATGCATCATATATTCATTCTTATTGTGAATATATCATACCAAGGCTCATAAGTTCATTATTCATTCACAACATCAAATTAGGGTTTCCTCTCAAAGATCAATTCTCAAGAACAAGAAATCCTAGGTGTTTAATTTTAAGTCAAAGATTCAAGTTTTCCTTCATCAATCTTTAAGAAATCATCCACCCAGGTATGTCATGTGTTGATTCATGGGTCGCTTTCACCCATGAAGCTCAAGAATCTCTTTTCAAAATCCAATATTTGTGTATTTATGAATGTTCATGATTTAAATTGAATTGAAATTCATGTTCATGATGTTGTGGGATTTTGATTCATGTTTGAAATTACATATTTCAATTATTGACCCTAGGATGTGGTGATTTGCATAGTAATCATGATAAACCCTTAAATTTACACGTTGATTGATATGTCCATTATTATTAGATGTGTTGATGATTGTATAACCAAAGCATGCTCCCCATGTGTTTGATTAAATATCTATGTGAAGGAAAAGTGCCATACTAGTATGATAATATGAAATCCCCATTTATGTATAAGTTTATGCATATCAAGTGTTTGATAAAATGTCTAAGGCAATGAGTTATGGATATATGTCTGGCCATTGTGATGCTTTAGAACTTGTACTTTATGATTTCTCTAACTTACTGTATTATGGATTGTGATGTTGGTCATGTATTCGAGAAAGTCATGCTTTGTCAGTTTCATGCTATCGAGTCCTGGGGGTACTTGTACCCGATAATTAGTTGTGTTCCTAGAGCCAGTGATATGTTTTCAAGATACTCTCAGTCGAGCCATGTCCATAGAATTCAGTCAGTCTCATGACTCAGGAAAATTCAGTAATCTCTGAAACCTCAGAAATTTAGTAATCTCAGTAGTATTCTGTTAGGCAATGGAACTCGGTTAACTCTGCCCAGTCAGTTCAGTTAATCATGTTCAGTGTCTATTCAGATAGGAGTAGAAATTAGCACCGAGCGAACCCAAGGATGGGAACCCACCTGTTATATGAGGGTGTGATTCTTAGAATCAATCTTTGCATTCCAGAACTACATAGCCAGCGTAGGTTGAGATATCATAGCCTGTTATATAAGGGCAGATGAGGTGGCTTAACCTGTTATATGAGGGTTCCCACCGTTCTCACAAGAGTTACCTGTTATATGAGGGTTACTCACAGATTGTCCTTACCAGTGGTGCGGTATTGACACCACTCCAATAAGGTTACAGATTGGACCCTAACTCAGGTATAATGGCGTATTAGGGGTATGTCGGTTAGATGACTACTTCCCATAGTTTCAGTTACCGAATCAGGACTGTCAGATTCAATCATTCAATCTCAGTAATAGAACTCAAATAGTTCTACAAAATTGAGGACTGTCAGATACAGTCAACTCAGAACAGTACGAACTCAGCTAGTTCCATCAAAACCTAGACTGTCAGATACAGTCGCTCAGTATCAGTTATTTTAGTTATACAGATATCAGTATCTTATGTTATCAATACTCAGACTCGATATCAGTATCTTATATTATCAGTACTCAGACTCGATAATCATGTTATCACGAACTCTGTTATGGTCATTATGTATTCATGCATGTATTCTCACATTCGTATTATCCAGTCAGTTGGTATATTTCATGCATGTGAACCCTTTGCATTCAGCCTACCTTACATGCATACCAGTACATTCAAACGTACTGACGCATTTGCGCTATAGTGTTTTATATCATAGGTTCAGAAGTACGAGCTCCAGAGCATCAGTAATATTCCAGTCTCCGTAGCAGAGTTAGCAGTGAGTCCTCATCCTTTAAGGACATGACCATTACTTTATTAACTCATTAATTAATTTATTAGTTGGAGTTAGTTGGGGCATGTCCCATCAACTCCTTATTCAGACAATTCAGTCAGTTAGAGGCTTTTCAGACTACAGTATGTTCAGATAGTTTATTTTAGTTGTTTTGGGTCTTTCATACCCCATCCATATGTTATGTTTTATCAGTTATGTTACAGTTTTGAACCTCACGGCCTTACAGCCTTTAATTCCGCATTTATACAGTGTATTATGTAGTTTTCAGGTACAGATATCAGTCATGGGCTAGCTTGTGGTCCTTCGAGGTCATGAGCACCCTGTAGCATTTTGGGTACCAGATTCGGGGCGTTACATATAGTGGAGAAGTTGAGGGAAGAAGAAAGAGAAAATAATAGAAAATCATTATTAAATGGGTTAAATGTAAATAAATAAATAATAATATATAAATGAAAGTGTATTACACTTTCTGATTTGAAAGTAAAGCTGGTGAAAAAATGCGTCCAAGGGAGGGTATTTGTAACGATTTTAACTAGTTTTGTGGGGTACTAGGACCCCGCAAACTTTGACTTTCTTTTTTAAAATTCCGGACAACTTCAGTAGTGTGTTTATGTCTTTTTCTCTTCTTAAAACTATTTTACTCATGTAGTTTTTGTATCTTGAAAGAAATAGAATAAATTCAATTTCAATAACATCTCAACTAACACGAAGAATGAAAGTTTCTTCTTCTATATAGATTTCTTCAATTGAAGCCTCAACTAATTTCATACTCTTTTCTTGAAAATGATATTACTATCGACTTCATAAGTATTGAACTCCAACATATATTCAGTGTTTTAGTTTCATGTCAGATCAAATCGAGGCGTTGTCCCAAATAATGAGGAAAAAAGTACCCAAAAAGATTCATTTTTTAAATTTTCTATTATTTTAAAAATTTTGTCCAAAAGAATACACTACTAGAGGGCCATGGAGGAAATGTTTGTTGTGGTGAAAATTTTACCTTATGAATGTGTTTTAGATTCGTTGCTTGCATTAATTTTGGTTCTCTTTGACCTTAGTAATCTATGTTGACAGAAAATTTTAGATTGTATCTAAAAAAGATTTGGATTGCATTAGTGTATCTAATAAAATTACCTCTAAACGAATGGTGTACTTGAAAATGTTGTTGGATTGCATCACTATTAAGTACTTTGTTAATCCCTTCAGTGGAATAGTGCTCATACATCATAATTTTCGAAAGTATCGTTATGCATGATTGATCAACAACAAGGTGACACTAATCCGTCTTTTCTACTAATTTCATATATGAGCGCAAATTACCATAAACTAATTTCATATATGAGTGCAAATTACCGTAAATTCACTTTTCGTTAACTTCTCTGGTAGGTTATAGGCCACCAAATAAAATCCAGAATTCAAATCCATTCGATGATTCCCACCACTATTACTAGAAACAATTCGCTAACCCGTCAAAATGAATTTCAAATCACAAAACAATGTCTCAATTTTATGTTAATTTTTAATTTTCATCCCTCGTAAAAAATATTTTTTTCGATGTAATTTGATATTTTTTAATCATAATATACATAAATTATTTCTCAACATGACTTTAATTTCAACTTTAATTGCTAATGAGCGGAAATTAAATATTAACTTATTTAAAGGATAAAAATTAGTACGAAACTCATGTAAAGGGCAAAACATGCAATTTTCTTTCTTTTTTCTATTTTCTATTTTTGGTTTTCTCTAATTCCTCTTTGCATATATCTTGCAATATCTACTATAATCATGTTCGGAGCATACCTGAAGTCATATAAAATATTTTCATCTTTTATCTTCTTATTTTCTTTGGTTCGATATCACAATTCTGTACTAGTAGTACATATAGATAGTGCGTTATAAAATGAGAACAAGCAAAAAATATAAACTAAGCAAATAAACATAGACAAAATAGAAAGTATTTTGTACTCTTTCAAGTACGTAAAATATGATTTTTAATATCTCTATTTATAGAATTACATCACATAATATCAAACTATATCATAAACACGACCTTAATTGTTCAAAATATAGAAAAGAATATATTGAAGGTTTGGGAGTCAATTATGAGGTAGTGAAAATGTGGTGTTACAATACATAATAGTGAAAATTACACCTAGAAGTTATGAATATCGATAGGTAAATAATACTAATTTAAAATAATTACATTATATTAAAATACTTATTACAAATTAAGCTAAGTCAAGTCGGACATGAGCCTGAGGAGTTGATCAATTCCTTTCCCTTGATCCTTGTCGCATTGTTCTTGACGGATCCCCATAAGACGCTCAAACCAAAATGCATATTATCAGGCAGAAAGAAGCTTGCCTTGGAGCTTGGTTCGAAACTAGGCATACTCGTCATTTCTGTTAGACTCACTATTACATTTTTTATTTGTCATTAATGAATAAACAAAGCAACATTAAAAAAAAAAAAAAATAACAACTGTAGATCTAAATCACATGGGCTGCATTTACAACTAATAAAATATTAATGAACGATGAGAATTTTTCTAAAAAAATAAATTAAACATATTCTTCGTGGCGTTAATATCTTTTCTTTTTACCAAGGCTAAGTGATCTTGATATCTAATAATTGTATTAATAGATATGTCTCTATTGAGTTGTTTCATTTTACGAAGTCAAGACTCGTGATTTTTAGTTCATGAATTTTTAAATTATCATTCATTTTGCTTATTGAGTTTTGAGTAAATTATTTATGCATATTAAATAAACTTTTTAATAACAATATAAGATTTAAGTTGAAGTTACCCAATTCTATCCAACTCTTAGCATCCATTGTGCCTTTGCACTTGAGTGCTTCCTGTTATATTTTTTTTTTTTTAGATTGTATTTTGTCTTGAGCCAAGGATCTTCTAAAAAAAATCTTTGTACCTCATTTTTAAGGTAGTGATATAGATTGCGCATTTTTTACCCTCACTAAATTTCACTAATGGAAATACATCGAATATGTTGTTGTTGACTATGATAAATTTATTTCTAAATATTTAATTTTTGAAAGTTTTTGTTAAATGTGTCAAATCAATGCACAATTATGGAAAACAGTAAACAATCTCAAGCTATAATTGTTGAGCTTCATGTTCTTGAAGAGCAAAGCAGAGGGAGAATTTGGTGATCTTGGAATTCATTTAATAAGGACAATGAGAGTATTGCTATGAACTTTATAGCCTGGAAATCATAAAAATATCTACTACAAAATATCCACTAGCTGACTATCTTGACAGCTCAGCACCGCTAACTAAGTAATTAATTAATCCGGTCTTGCAGTGACTAACTAATGGAATCTATATTAACTAATGAAAAAGTAAAACAACCTAACTATGAAAACAGAATGAAACGGATCTATGATCAACTAACATATTTAACACACCTCATCAAGCTGAAAGGTCCAAAATATTAAGCACACCAAGCTTGTCTAGTAGATGCATGTATTGAATTTGTTTCAAACCTTTAGTTAAGAGATGTGAAACCTGCTCTGAGTAGGAACATAGGTAGTGTCAATTAATCAAGCCTTGATCTTATTCCAGATGAAATGATAATCAATCTCTACATGTTTAGTTCTCTCAAGGAAGACAGAATTAATTCTTAACTGAGTAGTTGATTTACTGTCAGTCAAACTTTTAAAAGCATTTGAATATGCACCCTTAGTTCTGTATAAGCCTAACAACCAAGTTACCTTAGCAACAGCTGTTGCCATACTTCTATACTCAGCTTAATCTAAGCTCCTAGATACAATTGTGCTGCTTATTGGATTTCCAAGATATCAAAGATTCTCCAAGTTTGATCACATATCTTGTGATAGATTTTCTAGTATTTAGGCATTGCAGACCAGTCAAAATAACACCAGCAAGTTAATACACTTTCTGGTTTAGCCTTTAGACATACCCTCGACCAATTGTACCCTTCATATATCTAACTACTCTTGTAGTCACATCCTAGTGTGGTCTCTTAGAAGATTGCATAAACTGACGAAGATCATACACTGCCTAGCTGGGCCTGTGATATTAGCATAGAAGATTTTACTAATTAACCTTTCATAAAGAGTCACATATTGTAGGATAGAATCCCTAGTAGAACCAGTTGTCTTGTCATATTCTACTGATTTCGGACTTAAATTAGACTCCATAGGAGTAGATACGGGCTTGGCACCACTAAGCCCTACGTAATATATAAGTTCTAAGATATATTTACTCAGGTTAAATATAATATCTTTTGTAGATCTTAAGGCCTCAATGTCCAAGAAAAGATTGAATTCACCTAGTTCTTTTAGTTTAAATTGTTAATGCAATGTCTGTTTTACTTCAATAGTTAGTTTTTTGCTACTCACAGTAATAAGCAAATTATCAATATAAAACTTATTATCGCTAAGTCTTCATTCTTATTAAGTGTGAATAAAGAGCAGTCATATATACTTTGACAAAAATCAACAGCTAAAAATGTAGAAGTTAGTTTTATGTTCCATTGTCTAGATGTTTTTTTTGAACCATACATAAATTTAAACAATGAACACACCTTAGTCATACCTAGTTTCTTGAACCCCTCTAGTAGTTCCATGTACACCTCCTCATCAATATCTTCTTGTAAGAATCATTATATATATTCATTAGAAATAAATTCCATTCCTTGGATACAACCAAAACAATAAAACATCTTAGTGTCACCATCTTAAAAATAGGAGCAAAAGCATCATAACAATCTAGGTATTTATATTGACTATCCATCGGCCATTATACTAGCCTTGAATCTTTCAACCTTACTAGTCGCCTGATATTGGATCTTGTACACCTATTTTGATGTAACGACATTTTTTCCCTGAGGTAAATTAACCAACAACGATGTTTTATTTTCTTCAAGTGTTTGTATCTCCATTTTCATAGATTGAATTCACATGTCGTTCTTGATGCTTCCATGTAATTCTTTGGCTTTGTAAGTTAAAGAACTTATCAAGATACCCTTGATAGTGTAGACATACACTTTCATAAGATAGATAGTTACTCATGGTATGTTAGTGCTACTTTAGCCGATGTTATAGTATTGTAATCTCTTCATAGGTTAATTAAAAACTCTAGTAGTCTTCTTAGAAGGAAAGTACGCTCCTCGATAGAAGATAATATCTGAGTCTTAGGCTCCTATGATGTCACTGGTAATTAGGATAAAACATTATCTCATGATCCCTGGTGATGAAAGTTATGGGAAGACTCGTCTTCATCATTATGAATATGTACGTACCTGTTGTTTTTTCTAAAGAACAACCCATAAGGACAGAAGAATAAGCATCTTTCCTAGTCTGCTGAAAAGGAAAAACTTCTTCTTTGGAGATCTTATCCTTATTCATAAAGTATCTCCTTGTGTGAACACCAAATAGAATATATCCCTTTTGCAGCTCTGAGTAGCCCATCAAGATAGCGAGGGTGGTTCTTTCTGAAAATTTGTCACTCTTTGGTACAATGAATGCACAACAAAGGCACCCTATGACTCTCAGATAGGACAATACTAGCCTTTTAGAAAATAACATTTCATAAGGATTCTTATTTTCCAAAAAAAATGAAGGTATTCTATTTATTAAGTATACTGCAACCTTTATGCAATGTCCTTAAAATCTAATAGGTATTTTTTATTGAAATTAGATAGCTCTGGCTATTTTGAGGATTTGTCTATGTTTTCTCTCGACCACATCATTTTGTCACAGTGTGTGACGATAACTACTTTAATGCAAAATGCCTAACTAATGAAATAAATATTTGCATTAAGAAGTAATAATGCACTATCATTTTCCAATCTCATAACTTTAACATGAGCTCAAACTGTGTTTGAAACATTGATAAGAAATTCATGATAGCTACAATGGTTTCAAACTTTAGTTGCAACATATGATCTATACAAATCTTTTATAGTCACCTACCACTATTAAGAAATAATAATTGTTATCTATAGTGGATCTTTATATGGTCCCCATAGGTCCATAGGAACAATATCAAACTTCATAGGTGCTTTGGATTTACTAACATAAAATAAAAGTCTAGTACTTTTGTCTTAATGGACAAATTTGACAATCATTATGTCACTACGTTGAACTAAATCTAGATGTCTCAACATCTGATGAGAGGGATTGTAAGACCCCATAAAATTCTAAGCTTAATTTAGTCTGTTAAAGCTTGAAAAAGATGTCCCAAACTTAGAAATTTCTGCTAAGTGTTTATACTTAGAAGTATTTTAGCCTTTGTAAGATGGCGATCCTATTTCACAACCCTTATGACCTTAAAGTATCAATTTTTTGGTTAATTCATGATTAGGAATGCTAGTAGATCACTTCGGGTGAGTTTAGGATTTTCAGACCTCGTTTAAACCATGTTCAGGTGACCAAATAGTGAATTGACGTGATCTCGATGTGTTGCATCGCCCATCACATCGACAAATAATTTCCCCCGCTCAGTGCAATTCCAGTGAACCAATGCAAACTCAATGCGGTGCATTGGTCATTACATTGATGCCATCGACGTGGCGCATCAATTTGCGCATCACATGGCTCACTTTCAGTCATTAAAAGCCCATGTCCGGAGGGGTACTTGGGTCCTTTTTCCATCCTTAATCAGCCCCTAAAACACGAAATTTAAACCTCAATAAGAAAATAAACTCACTTTCTCTCAAATTCTCTCAAGAAACAAACCTACCCTAACCCATCAAAGTCAAGATCAAGATCCAAGAAATTCACTATCAATCGTCACAAATTCAAGCACCAAGGTATGTTAGGTGTTCATCCAAGGGTTTCCTTCCACCCTTGTAGTTCTAGAAACTCTTTTAAACTATAAGTTAATTAATTTCATGAATTCGATGTGGGATTTGAGTATATTCATGATTATGATGTTAATTGTATTCTAATCCATGGTTTATTCCATGTTTCATGTGAAATTATTTATCATGTGTGTAGTATCATGTGAATTCATATTAAAAGCCCTTGATTTTCAAATTGAGATTTGAAATTATGATGCCTATATGTTGTTTAATATCATGTGCATAGATTATGTTTCCCAAAGTGCTTGATAAATTGCTCATGTGGATTAAATATGAAAATCATGGCATACTAGCATATGTGCAAGCTTATATCTTACAAGTGTTTGATAGAATGCCTCTATGAACGAGTTGTGAGCAAGTGAACATTGTGATGCTTTTCAAGTTTATGCTATGCATTACTTTTCATGCTATTGAGTCCTGAGGATATTCAATACCCAAAAATTTAGCTACTTACCTAGAGTTACAATAGTTATAGAACAGTCTCAATAGCGTCACAAATGGTAGTACTCAGTAATCATTCAGAGTTTTAGTAGAGTATACAGTTCAAAACTCAGTAGTATTCCGTAAGTCAGCGGGACTCAGTAAACTCAGTTCAGACCAATTAGATAACACGATCAGTAACAGTTCAATCCAACCTAGTACAGTTTAGAATTTAGTTCAGTGTCTATTTAGTTGGGAGTAGGATTTATCATCGAGCGAGTACAGGGATGACAGCTTCCCCGTCAGAGAGACAGAGTCATTAGTAGCAGTCCCTATACTCCAGAACTGTGTAGCCAACTCAGGATGAGGAGTCATCCATCATACTAGGTTTGACTACCTCCTAGGGGTCACCAGTTAGATTAGTTTTGAATCCATCCATGTGTCACTCGTCAGTTAGTCGTGGCATCCTAGTTTTCTAGTATTAGTACTTGTGGCACGATATTAGCACCCTTCTAACTGGCATCACAGGTTGGACCCCTATCAACTCAGATTTGGGGCATGTCGGTTAGATGATTACCTTCCACAATTTTAGTTTTAGTCTCAGTATAGAACTTAGTTTATTTCTACATATTCAGGACTGTCAGGCACAGTCACCCAGCACAGTATAAAACTCAATTTCATTCTATAAAATTAGAACTATCAGAAATAATCACTCAGTTATTAGTACTACAGTAGCAGTAATTTCAGATATCAATTAATCAGTATTCAGAACTTAGTATCCAGTGTTAACATGATCTCAGTTACAGTTTATGTATTTATACATGTACTCCCATTTAGTTACGTCTATTTTACTCAGCTAGTTGTTGTCCAGGCATATGAACCCATGTATATCATCCTACCTCACTTAGCAAACTAGTTTATTCAAAGTACTGACACATACTTTTCTTTTGCGCTATGATGTCTTATATCATTGGTTCAGATGCACAGGCTCCTGACCGCACTTAGCAACCCGGATTATCACCCGCAGATTTAGTGGTGAGTCTTCATAGTTTGAGAAAGATGTTATCTTTCAGTATTTTGGTTTTCAGTATTAAGTAGATGGAATTAGTTGGGGACTTGTCCCATAAACTCCATATTCAGATAGTTAGTGGCTTTCAGACTAGAGTATTTCAGATAGATATTAAGTTTTCAGTATTTATTTATCAGTATTCAATATTTGATTTCAGTTGTAAACCTTGTGGAGACTTCAGTATAATTTTCATATTTATTTCAGTATTATTATTATTACCTTGTGATTATACAGTGCTCACAACAGATATCAGTCATGGGTTAGCTTGTGGTTCGTCGGGGTTGTAAGCATCATATAGCATCTGGGGTACTGATCTGGGGAATTATTAACTTGGTATCAGAGCCTAAGGTTCAACAGAGTCCTAGGGAGTCTGAAATTCGTATCAAGTAGAGTCTTATGCATGGGTGTGTAGCGTGTCACACTTATGGACAAGAGGCTATGGGATGTTTTTAGGAAAAGTTTCCCTTCTTTAAGTGTTCATATTATGTGAGTGAGCATAAGCTTAAGTTAAACTCTTAGTCTAATCCTTTTCTTTCTTTCGATTATAGAACATGCCTCCCAAGAAGAACAGAAGAAGAACAGGAAACCAGCTAGCCTCTTAGCCCATTCAGAAAGATCCTCTAGATGAGCATATCTCCCATGCAGAATTTAAGGTTGTATTTACTACTCTAGCAAATCCAGTAGCTGCCCAGAATAAACGGCCAACTGCCATTCCAGACAACCTAGTGGCCAATACTACTGCAGCCAGGATTTGGGACTCTACCCGAATGAAACCTTCACTATTCTTAGGATCTAAATTAGAAGAAGATCAACAGGAGTTCCTCGATCAGGTTTAAAAAGTCACAAATATCATAGGAGTAACTTCCAGTGAGAATGTTGAGTTAGCTGTCTATCAGCTACAAGATATATCTCATACATGGTTTAAGCAGTAGAAGGTAGACAGAGGCACAGATGTAGAGCCCATAGAATAGGAAGAGTTTGCTACTGCTTTTCTAGATAGATTCTTTCCCTTAGAGCTGAGAGAAGCCAAGGTGTTAGATTTCATCAATCTTAGGAAAGTCAGTACGAGTGTGAAAGAGTATTCCCTGAAGTTTACTCTGTTAGCCAGGTATGCTCCCCATGTAGTAGAAGACAATAGGTCCAGAATGAGCAAGTTTGTGTCTGGGGTATCTGATAGTGTGGTCAAAGAATGTAGGGGCTATGATGTTCATTAAAGAGATGGACATATCTAGGCTTATGGTCCATGCTCAACAGATTGAGGAGCAGAAGCTTAAGAAGAAGGAGAGAGGAAATAAGAGAGCCAGAATGAGTAGCATTAGTTTTGCTCCATCCTCATCTAGTGCGGCAGTACCAAAGCTCAGGAATGACCGGTGAGTTGGGGAACTAGGTTTCAAAACCTAAGGTAGTGTGAGCAGTGGTCATACCCATTCACTTTATGAAGAATGTGCGTGTAGAGCTGGCAGTGATATATGTTTTGGATATGGTAAATCAGGCCAGAGAGTGAAAGAGTGTAGAGTAATGACTTAAGGAGGAAGAGATTTGTGCCAACAGGGTCAGTCAAACCATTCTTCATCTTGGTTTAGTCACTCAAATCAGCAGGGTGCCACTTTCTGTGCCACCAGTGGGCAACGCCCAAATAAGCTTTATGCACTTCAGCCCCGACAAGATCAAGAAAATTCTTCTGATATGGTTACTGGTACGTTATAAATCTTCTATTTACATGTTTTTTCATTAGATCCAGAAGCTCCTCTGTCTTTTATAACTCCTTACATAGTAGTCGATTTCAAAGTCAGACCAGAAACCTTAATAGAACCTTTCTCAGTATCCACCCCAGTAAGTCAGTCTATCATGGCCCGGTGGGTATACAGGAACTATTCGGTTATGATATCTTAGAAAGTCAGGCCTTCAGATTTTAGTAGCAAGGTCAGTATATGTAGAAAAGCAGTAGGAGAGGTTGACGCCCAACCTATCCTTACCTCATTGCAAATTTTTGCACTTCAACTATCACGATATCTACCCATGCCTTATATTTCAGCTCTATGATAATAGCTCATATTTGTGCGCATTATCGAAAATCATGTATACTTACCATTCCTAGTATAAGGAGTTCCAGTTCACTCAGTGTTATAAATCATATTTCGTGAATACAGAAACTCTAGACACAGGTCATGCAGCTCATGACTTATGTACTCATGTCATGCTTTACAGTATGCCCAGTTACCATGACTCATGCTATACTCCTAACGGTCGGCTAAATTCAAATTATGCCAGGTATATCCTCAGTTTAGATCTCTTTATAAATCTATGGTGTTGATATTCTATTCCTCAAGCCTCAGTTAAGTGTCGAGTTTGACATAATATCCATTCACGCTTCAGTTCCTTATGTTTTAACCCTTTAAGTGAACTCTTCCTATAAAATAATATGGTGATGAGCGATTGCTTAGATGGGAGAGAGTAAACGTTTCATGATAAGGAAAGATTTTTTTGTATGTTTTTTTTACACGAGGCTGTAGTTATAAAAATAGGCCTGAATATAAGTTTAGTGTGCTAAGAAATGGCTAGCAAGAAGTTGTATTTAGTTGTTGAAGGAAGGGAAATTAGAATTTTTCATGTGATGAGAAGTTAATAAAAATGTCGAGTGTGAATGTCTATTCAGATCCTTGATTTATGTCAGTATCCATCACATAGTTATCAGAACCCAGTATTCAGTTCTAGTATTAGTCTCAGTTACAATCTCAGTTATAGTCTCAGTCACAGTCTCAATCGAGTAATCAGATCAGTAACTCAGTTCAATTTCAGGTTTTCTTGACCATAGCATATAGTTATTAGTTATACAGTTATCAGTATTTTAGTACCTTAGTTTATAGACTATTTCATAATCATGTTATACGTTTGGTCTTGCATTCTTAAATAATACAGTTTTCATGAATTCATGGTCAGTTATCTTATGTTACTCAGTCAGTCCTTACCTCATATGTATAATACTCTACAGTTTTAGTCCAGTTATTCAGAATAAGTATAGTTCAGCCTTACATGCCCAGTATTCAGCTATTAGCCATTAAGTTAATAGATAAGTTGGTGTGTTTATGCATTCGTGTTCAGCGCCCATGTGAATATTTTCAGTAGTCTTAGGTGAAGCGCCATACTAGCGTGGAGAGTATAGTATAGTTGAGAGAGTATTCGAGGAATATATCTAAGCTTGAAAATTTGTAGTTGTATTGTATGAGGCTTAATAACTTTGTCTTAGATAATGTCTCATAGGTCTTGCTCCATGTTACAAAATTAGAGCCATGTTGTGATTTCTTATTCAGATGTCTTATTTAGACTATCCCAAGATTTCTTTGCTCCCTAAAGTCAGTTAAACTTTGTAGAAAGAGTGTCAATAAATGCTCTAGTTAAGAATAAGTTTTCAGTATGAGGTATTCCGTAAAGATAGGAATTCAGTTTAGCAATTAGGCGGACAGGTTTGTACGATTTCCTTATTTTTCCACCCAGTCGTACTATCCAAAGTTTTGTGAATATGACTGTTCCAAGATAGAGCATCCTAGTAGTTACGAGTTTAGCTCAGTTCATGTATCATGCCTCAGTTTTAGATCTTAGATATTCAGTCACGATTTAGTTTGTAGGTGCCCCGTGCATCATCTCAATTTTTCCTTAGTATCCCATCTAAGTCAGCATTCTTTGAGGAACATAATGTCCCAAGGGGGAGATGCAATATAACCCCTTATCTTTCATGTCCTAAACCTCTCATTTTCTCTTTACGTAACAAGACCCAGTTTGGAGTAGTGAGCACTCATAAGTTGACTCTCTCATTCCAAATCTCAGCCATTTAACCATTCCCATGGCATGGTGTGTATTCAAGGAATTAGTTCAGTTCATGGTATTTAGTTCACGTATCATGTTTCATACTCAATCATGTTCTCATGTTCCCATCCATACATATTTAGTAAATGATCTCTGGTTCATCAATATTCTCAGCTTTAGGTAATAGTCTTCCTTAGATTTACTCAATTCCATAATTCAGTTATAGTCGTAAACTTGGTATTCTTTACCGTTGCATATTCAGTCATGCATTCATGAATCAGTTTAGCCATGTACTCATGCATCAGATATGCATGTTCAGTATGAAAACTCAGCTTATCAGTAGCTTCAGTCATGTATTCCATGCATCAGATATGCATGTTCAGTGTGTAAACTCAGTTTATCAGTGTTCCTCAGCTTAATCAGTCTCATTCGAGGATGAATGATCCCAAAGGGGAGATATTTTAAGACCCCACAAAATTCTAAGTTTAACACAGTCCGTTAGAGCTTGAAAAAGAGGTCCCAGACTTAGAAATTTTAGATAAATGTTTATACTTAGAAGTATTTTAGCCTTCGTAAGTTGGCGATCCTATTTCATGACCCTTATGACCTTACAGTATCGATTTTTAGGTTTATTCATGATCAGGAATGTTAGTAGGTCACTTCGGGTGAGTTTCAGATTTTTTGGACCTCATTTGAATCATGTTCAGGTGACCAAAATAGTGGGTTGACGTGATCTCAAAGTGTTGCATCACTCATCGCGTCGACAGATAATTTCCCCCCAGCTCAGTGCAATTTCAATGAACCAATACAAACTTAATGTGATGCATTGGTCATCACATTGATATCATCGATGCGGTGCATCGGTTTGCGCGTCACTGGGCATGCTTTCAGTCATTAAAAGCCCACGTCCAGAGTGGTTTTTGGGTTATTTTCCCACCCTTAATCATCCCTAAAAACAAGAAATTTAGACCTTAATAAGAAAAATACACTTACTTTCTCTAAAATTTTCTCAAGACACAAACCCTAACCCATTAAAGTCAAGATAAAAATCCGAGAAATTCACTATCAATCTTCACGAATTCAAGCACCAGGGTATGTTAGGTGTTCATCCAAGGGTTTTCTTCTACCCTTGGAGTTCAAGAAATTCTTTTAAACTACAAGTTAATTGATTTCATGAATTCCATGTGGGATTTGAGTGTATTTATGATTATGATATTAATTATGTTCTAATCCATGATTTATTCCAAGTTTCATGTGAAATTATTTGCCATGTGTGTCGTATCATGTGAATTCATATTAAAAGCCCTTGATTTTCGAATTGGGATTTGAAATTATGATTCCTACATGTTGTTTAGTATAATATGCATAGATTATGTTTCCCCAAGTGCTTGATAGATTGCTCATGTGAATTAATTCTTCTTACCTAGAGTTACAGTAGTTACAAGACAGTATCAGTAGCGTCACGAACAGTAGTACTCAGTAACCAGTCATAGTTTTAGTTTAGTATACAGTTCAAAACTCAGTAGTATTCCATCAATAAGCGGGACTCAGTAAACTCAATTCAGTCCAGTTAGACAACATGATCAGTAACAGTTCAATCCAACCTAGTATAGTTTAGAAATCATTTCAGTGTCTATTCAGTTGGGAGTAGGATTTAGCACCGAGCGAGTACAGGGATGATGGCTTCCTCGTCAGAGAGGCAGAGTCGTTAGTAGCAGTCCCTGTACGCCAGAACTTCGTATCCAGTGTAAGATGAGAAGTCGCCCGTTAGACTAGGCTTGACTACCTCCCAGGGGTCACCCATTAGATTAGGCTTGACTCTGCCCAGGTGTCACCCATCAGTTAGGCTTGGCATCTTAGTTTTCTAATGTTAGTACCCATGACATGATATTAGCACCCTTACAACTAGGGTCACAGGTTGGACCCCCACCAACTCAGATTTGGGATATGTCGGCTAGATGATTACCTCCCATAGTTTCAGTTTCATTCTCAGCATAGAACTCAGTTAAGTTCTACAAATTCAGGACTGTCAGACATAGTCACTAGATCAGTATAGAACTTAGTTTCGTTCTACAAAATCTGGACTATCAGAAACAGTCACTAGTTATCAGTACTGCAGTATCAATAAACTTAGATATTAGTTAATTAGTATTCAGAACTCAGTATCCAGTGTAAACATGATCTCAGTTACAGTTTATATTTTCATGCATGTACTCTCATTTAGTTACGTCTATGTTACTCAGCTAGTTGTTGTCTATGCATATGAACCCATGCATATCAGCCTACCTCACTTAGCATACCAGTACATTCAAAGTGCTGACGCATACTTTTCTTTTTTGCTATGATATCTTATATCATAGGTTCAGACGCACGGGCTCCTGACCGTACTTAGCAGCCCAAATTATTAGCAGCAGATTTAGTGGTGAGTCCTCATAGTTCGAGGACGATGTTATTTTTCAATATTTTAGTAGTTCAGCATTTAGTAGATGGAGTTAGTTGGGGACTTATCCCATCAACTCTATATTCAGACAGTTAGAGGCTTCATACTAGAGTATTTTAGACAGATATTTAGTTTTCAGTATTTATTTATCAGTATTTAGTATTTGTTTTCAGTTGTGAACCTTATGGCGACTTCAGTTTAATTTCTGCATTTATTTCAGTAGTATTATTATCATTACGTGATTATTCAGTGCTCACAGCAGATATCAGTCATGGGTTAGCTTGTGGTCCTTCGCAGTCTAAGAACCATGTAGCGTCGGGGTACAGATTTGGAGCGTTACAGGGATATCCAAGCCTCTTTTGCCATAAGTTGAGCTACTGTTTTATCACTTCTACACCATATTCTTGGAATAATTTCTTGTGGCTTTTAGATTATTTATTACAAACTGACTCCTAAATATGTAACCTCAGAGACCACCATTTTCCTTATCAATCCCTTTCATCCTGCTACAAAAGAGGTACTAAAAAACACAAAAGTTAGGATAAAAATATGAAAACAACTCAGCTCCCCAATAACCTTAGTGACTAATAATAGGTTAAACTTGAAATCTGGTACATATATGACATTCTTTGGTGTCTCATTTTCAAATATAGATGTATGCTTCACAAATTTGGGTGATTAAAACTTCATATCACGTAGGTAAGTGTACTTGGTCATTTGATGTCACGGCCTAAATGACCGAATCGTTAAGGAACCTATTATGACCCACCTATTAAAGTATAAGTCTTTAATTATATAATGAAACAATTTTTCATATAGAAAATCTTTGTAAAACAATATAGAATTATAACAACCCTAGGATCAAGTCAATAAAGATACGAGAGTTACTAAAAGAAATAAGGATTGGACATAGCTTCCAGCATGCGTGAGAGAAGTGGAAGCTACTGCAGAATCACTACCGCAATAGCTAAGAAACCAACACTGATCCCTGTAAAAGACTATACCCCAAAAGGGATATTACAAGAGTAGCATCAGTACAAATCACACCTATTAGTAAGCCTCATCGGTTAACCCAAATTGAATTACACAAATATAACATGAATATTCAAAAGAAAACATGCTGATCTAAGGTAGTTTTATACATTTTTGTATCATTATTCTAGCTTATTTCACCTTATTTTGAGAGCAATCCGTGTGCTTAATGTGTTTATATTGATATAAATAAGCATTTAAGTGTCCAAGTATTTGATTACAATTTTCAAGGTATTTTTCAAACAAGTTTGTGCTTAATTAAGTAATTTAAAGTTCAATCCAAAAAACTAGTTTTACTAGTTTGAGCTAGGTATGTCTAGTTGATCTCGGTGGATTTTAATGTGTTTAATTTGTTTCAAATATTTCAATGGTGTAATTTTATGTGGAATAACTTATTTGTAATGTGCAAAGTTTAATTTAATTAAGTCAAGAGTTGAAATAATAAGTGAGATCATTGCGAATTTGCCTTATCTTAACTTGTGTTTTGATTTGTTGTTGAGAATATTGCGTTGTTTTGATTTTTAATATGTGATGTATGATATTTTAGGAGGCTTGGTGAACTAAATACGGTGATATGTTGATGATTTAAAGGCCAAAAATTTATTAAAATATTCTACAAAAAGGTATAGACAAAGGATAAAACCTTCCACACTTAATTAAATTTTTGAATACAAATTCCAGTTAGACAATACAAAGTTAATGCGTCGCATCGATGTACCAACGCATTGAACGACGCGTCGCGTCGCTAAGTGAAAATTGCAAAGTTAAAATGTCGGCTGACACGATTGGACTTTGTCAAAATTTTATTCAAAATGGCAATTAAAGAAAGGCGGCTGGAAAATTTTATTTTGGTCACTTTGGTGGGAGTTTCCTTGGGGCCCACGTGCTACTCTCCATTTTACAATAGGATGCTAATATTAATTGCACTACAGCTGGACATCATGAGGATATTTGTTTTGGTCAACTTTTGACAATATAAAAGGACCTGGACACGGCATTCAACAGGGGATACCACGCTTGGATTGTTTTGGATGAAAAGCGGAGAAGCTGTTACACAGTTTATTAGATTTTAATTTTATTTTTAGTCTTTAATTTTTTATATTATGTATTCAATTATTTGGATCATGATTATGAATATTAATGGCAAAAAACGTAGAAATTCTCAAATTTTAAGTTAATATAAAAAATTTGAGTTTAGAAATAAGTGAGATATTCTTGTTGGTGCTATTTTTTATTACATAATGAAAGTGAGTTTATTTGGAAAAGCATGTTAAATGAGTGAATTGTTATTTTTGAGACTCTTAGGCTTAAGTTTGTGACTTGTATCTTTTTGGCTTAATTTTGAATTCGTGCTATTGTTGGGTTAGGAGTCTATGATGATCCTATTTGAGTTGAGCATGTGCCATGTACGTATAAGGTTTTTCGTACATTCCTTGTTGCATATGATGTCTAGAACTTGTCAGGTGTGTGTGAAGCGAAATAAAGAACGTGGATTTAGGAGATGATTTAGGCATTTCTTTGATAGCCTTGTTTTTTATCCTCTAATTGACCTACCCTTGTGCATTATCCTAGTTAACCCCCATTGAGCCTTTATTTTTTTCTTTGATAGTCTCATTTGTAGCCTAATTCTCTTCTTTAATAGACCTTAATTTGATCCAAAAAGCTTCTAAGTGCTTTAATAAAAGAAAAAATTGAATTAGTAAGGAGTTTGAGAAATTGAAGAAGACAAAGGTGAAATTGATGCCCCAAGATAACAGTTATTGGTGTATGATTGATGTGTGGTGGATGGTTGTGATATAACGTATGCTAAACATATTGTCATGATTGTGAAAATAGAAAAAAATTGATTCTTGTAGTAGTAAACTATGCGTCCACTAAGTATTTGTGAAAATGCTTAAAAGGGATGGAGAAAAAAAAAATAAAAGAATGAGGTAGACAAAAATGGTGTAATTTGGTTGTTAGAGATTTGTTTTAAATATATGATGTAGTGTATTAAATCGCTTAGAGAGGTTAGTCACTATTCTTGGCCAAAATAGTTCCTACCCGTCCATTAGCCTACATTACAACTCGGAAAAGATCTAATTGATCCTAACCTTTACATTCGACTATTAGTGGAGCATTACACTAAGGACAAGCCTATAATTTATTATGTGTAACTTGTGAATTCTTTGTGAGAGTGAGCATAATTTGATTCTTGTACCCATTATGTGATAAATTGCATTATTATGAGTGTTTATGGGTAACTCTCTTGTTGTGAGGGTACATATTTGATGAATGTGAGTGATTTTTATGATGCCCTTGACTGAACAATATGCATGAGTTTGTCAACTAGGTGAGTCAATTCTTGAGGTTAGGATGTTTTGGAGTAGTGTTCATAAGCATTCAACTGTGTAAATAACGTGCTTTGTGTAGAAACTTGCATTTCGTGTAGTCATTGTAGTGCTAGCTTGAGTGTCTTTAATTTAGTAGAAGTGTAGCTTCACCTCAGATTTTTATGCTTAGAATAAAGAGTTGTTTGAGGACGAACAAGAGTTTAAGTGTGGGGTGATGATCTGAGGTGATTTTATATACTTTTGTACCATTATTCTAGCTTATTTCACCTTATTTTGAGAGAAATTCGTGTGCTTAATGTGTTTATATTGATATAAATAAGCATTTAAGTATCCAAGTATGTGATAACAAGGTCCAAGGTATTTTTCAAACAAGTTTGTGCTTAATTAAATAATTCAGAGTTTAACCCGGCAAATTAATTTTACTAGCTTGAGCTAGGTGTGTGTCTAGTTGATCTCGATGGATTTTAATGTGTTTAATTTGTTCCAAATATTTTAATGGTGTAATTTTATATGGAATAACTTGTTTTTAATGTGCAAAGTTTAATTTACTCCCTCCGTTTAAAAAAGAATAACCTAATTTGACTTGACATGGAATTTAAGAAAATAAAAAAGACTTTTGAATCTTGTGGTGTTAAATTGAAGATATGCCAAATATATCAAAATGCCTTTCAATCTTTTGGTTTTAAACATGTCAGGTGGAAAGTTAAAATTAAAAAGTTGCTAAAAAAGAAAATGGGTCATTCTTTTTAAAATGGATTAAAAAGAAAAGTAGATCATTCTTTTTAAAACGGAAGGAGTAATTAAGTTAACAATCGAAATAATAAGTAGGAGATCATTGCGAGTTTGCCTTATCTTAGCTTGTGTTTTGATTTGTCGTTGAAAATATTATGTTGTTTTGATTTTAAATATGTGGTGTATGATATTATAGGAGACTTGATGAACTAAATATAATGATATGTTGATGATTTAAAGATAAAAAATTTATTAAAAATATACTATAAAAAATATAAACAAAGAATAAAACATTTCACATTTAACTATATTTTTAAACATAAATTTTAGTGAACGCGAAATCAATGTGTCGCATCGATGTACCAGCGCGTTGAGCGACGCAAATTGCAAAGTTTAAAATTCGGCTGACACGGATTGGACTTCGTCCAAATTTTATTCAAATTGGCAATTAAAGAAAGGAGGCTGGAAAATTTTATTTTGGTCACTTTGGTGGGAATTTCCTTGGGGCCCACGTGCTGGTAGTCTCCATTTTACAATAGGATGCTAATATTAATTGCACTACAGCTGGACATCATGAGGATATTTGTTTTGTCAACTTTTGACAATATAAAAGGACCTGGACACGACATTCAACAGGGGATACCACGCTTGGATTATTTTGGATAAAAAGCGGACAAGCTGCCAGACAGTTTATTAGGTTTTAATTTTATTTTTAATTATTAATTTTTTATATCATATATTTAATTATTTGGATCATGATTAAAAATATTAATGACTAAAAATTCTTTTTTCGAAGTTAAAGTCAAAAACAAAATTACTATTATTTTAAATTAAATTCGTTTAATTTTTGCTTATCGTATTTGGTTGTTTGTTTATTTTTGTTTTAATTATTTTAAGAATCCGCACCCCTTAGAATACATGTATTATCAACCTTTTGATCTCGGAAGAGAGAATAGAGAGATAGAACATAATAATAAACAAAGTTTAAGTTATTATTCTTTTATAAAATAAAAAATTAAACTTAGCGTCTAGGACATGGATGAACTTAGATGCCTTACTTGATTCATACGTAGGATGAGATCTTTAATTAATTTAATTGAATTATTACATCCCCGCTCAACGATGTAGTTGTAATGTCCATATTAGGTAAAAGATTATAGGTTGGGAAACCATGATCATGCAATTAACCCTACGAATCAACAACCACGATTAGCAAGTTGAGTAATTAAATTCAATAACATAGTATGATTGTTCAAAGTTCTTTAACCCTGGGCTTTTCTCCATTGATTGTCCCAAGATTTTTATTTTCCCGCATTATTTATTTTATTTTTAATTTACAAAATTACAAACTCTCTTTTTGTTTATTTTTTATCAATTAGTTAGACTAGAATTAGATAGGCGGCGAACGCAAATCCCTGAGAGATCGATACTTGGGCTTCTTTGAAGCCACTATATTACTTGACAAGACCACGTACACTTGTCTGTGCGCTTGGGCGCTGTCATATGTATTCTTTTAAATCGGTACCCAACGTCTAGTTTTTCCCTTCCACCTTTTTAGTAACTTTTGATTGTGAATTTGAGACACCGCTCTTTCTTATATGACTCTAACAACTCAGACCACTAACTCTAGCCTTACACAAAGGGACAATGCAACTTCTAAAGGCAACTACAACATGAGAAGACCTAGGCCTAAGTCAAGAACCTAATAAGTCACCTAGCATACTTAATACCACAAATAGTACCTCAAATTTAGTCCATATATTACACCTGCCCTTCTCGTTATCCCGCTAACATAAAACACTAATCAATCTATCCTCTATGGTCATTTCCCCTACCTGAGGAAATATAACATGACAGGCCATAATAAGAATTACTAGCCAATAATAAGCAGTCAATACATCACTATAATATGGTACCACAAGTTAGTACATTCTCAACAAACATACACTTAGCACAACAAGTATCAAATAAGCACTTTAGGATATTTGGTCAACAAGTTAACATATTATCACCAGATCCAGTTCAGTCAAGCTAAGTCAGGACACATCAAGAGTCAACAAGCCAAGTCAAACTATGACAAAGTAAACAACCCTTACTCTTACTACAAGAATCCCAAGTATATAACAAGTAACCTGGACTATATAAAAATACCAAATATATCAAATTTATAAAGATATTCCCCAGTTCACTCATGGAACCGTCAAACCCACTTGCCCTCATACATACATGCTATGGGTAATTCTTCAAACCTCTAGACATGACCCATAAGTGATAATTTTCATCATATACTAAATCCCAAAAACAAGTGTCTGCCAACCTTATTTCACAAATAACTTGTGAGAATGTTTCAAATATCGAACATTCCACATTTAGCATTGAGTAGGTCAAAATCATGCAACAACATAAAATAATTTTCATTTACCACACCAAACAACAGGCAATAACAGGCCATACTACAAAGTAGATAACATGTAATACCCCGATCATTCCTTAAGCCTAAGTTTGTCTCCCGAGTGAATATGGGTGACTTCCAAAGTTATTGATGTTCAAATCATATTTTATTTCCCAAATTTATACCTTTTTTCATGTGGATAATTGAATAAGCTTTCTATCGATACCAAATTCGCCCAAATTCGACACTCGGGTGAGGAGTTAGAGCCATTTTAATGAGACAGTGTGCCAACAGGCACTTCAGCGCGTCATGGAGCCAGCCAAAATAGCAATTGTCATTTTTCAGTGAGCCTTCACGATTTCACCACATCGTGCCAAGGCTCAATTTCAGGGTTATCAAATTTCAGTACACCAACGCGATTTCTCCGCGTCGCGGTGCCCTTCCAGGTCACGAACAAGGTGACAAAAGTGACTTCACCGCATCGCGCCACTATGCAATTTTCCAATCGTCAAAATCCAGTGAAGGTTCGCAATTGCGGCATGTCGCGCCCGGACCAGAAATCAGGCTCCAGTTCTAGAATTTTCTCAAGGGTATTTTGGTCTTTCCACCCATCCTTACCCACTATATATATACAAATAGAGGAGAAAATCCTCATTTTCCTCTTCCATTCCATCCAAACAAAGGCTAGGGTTAATCTTTTCCATTTCCAAATCCAAATCTTCTCTAAGAAATTTAAGAAATCTTCCATATATTTCACCGAGTTGTATAAGAATCGAGTTCTCCGAGTCAAAGGCATTAAGAAATTTAGCTCAAGGGTGCAAGAAAGAAGTTTATATCAAGTTTCTTCATCTCCAAAATCATAATCAAGGTATGTGGGGCTTGAACAAGAATATCCTTTCATTCTTGTGCCCAAAGAATTAATTTTTACTATTGGAATTTCATGATTTTGCAAGCGGATTTATATCTAAATTACTTTATCATTGATTTATAAGAATTGAGCTATTCAAGATTTATATACATGGCTATTTCATTGTTTTATTTCTTAAATTGGTAATTTGTGCTATGAATTGTACATTGCTACTATGAATTGATGATTTCTAAGTGATAAATGATAAGAGTCATGATTTTAAGATTTTCCATGAGAAGTTGATTATTGAATATATATATTGATATTGAGCTTGAGAGTCAAGAATGATTCTTTGAAGCTTTTGATATTTGAAATGATTTGATAAGCAAGCATACTTGGTGTTGAGAAAGATTGTTTTGATTTTGAGTCGAGTTAGGAATCCATAGTTGTATATGATTTACAAATGAGATATACTTATGTTTTGGTCTTTATGATAGACCCATTAGTTGATATTGATTAAGGTGGATTTCCTAACGCGTTCTGAGCTGAGTTTGGGAGGAGTATTTAGTACATGTAGTAGGTCGTCCATGGGTAGTGTAGCACATATAGAGGAGGGTAAGAAGGAGTTAGCCTGCGAAGTGCATCTGCTGGCTAGGTTGGGTGTTAGATTACTTGATTCAACTAAGGGTAATATTTGGGTTCGAAGTAGTTTCGAATCTTCTCTAGTTTCGAAAGTGAAGGAGAAACAGGATATGGATTCTCGTTTGGTTGAATTGAAAGGGTCCGTCAAAGACCAAAAGGTGGAGGTTTTATCCCAAGGGGGAGATGGTGTGTTGAGATTTCAAAATAGATTGTGTGTGCCTAATGTTGATGATTTGAGGGACAGAATTATAGCTGAAGCGCATGGCGTGCGGTATTCTATTCATCCCGGTGCTACCAAGATGTACCTCGATTTATGGGAAATTTATTGGTGGAATGGTATGAAGAGGGATATAGCAAAGTTTATAGAGAAGTGTGCAACTTGCCAACAGGTGAAGATAGAGCACCAGAGACCCGGTAGTATGATGTAAGAATTTAGCATTCCTACTTGGAAGTGGGAAGTGGTGAACATGGATTTCATGAATGGTTTACCTCTCTCCCATCATCATCATGATTCTATTTGGGTCATTGTAGATAGGATGACTAAGTTAGCACATTTCCTGCCAGTACATACATCTTTCACCGCTGAGGACTATGTTAAGCTGTACATTCGAGAGTTAGTCAGGTTGCATGGAGTTCCGTTGTCTATCATCTCCGATAGAGGTACCCAATTTATTTCTCATTTTTAGAGGGCTTTTAAAAAAGGTCTCGGTACCCAAGTTTATCTTAGCTCCATTTTTCATCCACAGACCGATGGTCAGGCTGAGAGGACTATCTAGACTTTGGAGGATATGTTAAGGACATGTGTTCTTGATTTCAAAGAAAGTTGGGATGAACATTTTCCATTGATTGAATTTATGTATAACAACAGTTTTCATGCTAGAATTGGAATGGCTCCATTTGAAGCTTTGTATGAGAGGAGATGTTGATCACCCATAGGTTGGTTCAAAGTGGGTGAGACTGCTGTGATTGGACCTAATGCTGTGTTCGAGGCTATGGAAAAAGTTAAGCTGATTAGGGAGAGGTTGAAGACAACCCAGAGTCACCAGAAGTCATATGCAGATGTGAGGAGAAAAGCTCTTGAGTTTGAAGTTGATGATTTGGTGTACTTGAAAATTTCGCTCATAAAAGGGGTGAGAAGGTTTGGAAAGAAAGTATAAATTAGTCCCCGATATGCTGTCCATCCTGTCTTTCACGTTTCTATGCTCAAGAAACACATTGGTGATTCTGTTGTTGTTGATCCATCAGAAAGCTCTGATGTTCAGGATAGCCTTTCTTATGATGAAGTTCCGGTCAAGATCTTAGATTATCAAGTCCGTAAACTAAGGAGAAAAAAAGTTCCCATGGTTAAAGTTCTGTGGCAAAATTAATCAGTTGAGGGTGCTACTTGGGAAGCAGAAGCAGATATGCGAGTTAAGTACCCCCCATATCTTCTTCGTAAGTTCGAATCAAGTCGAAGGTACCATTCTTGTTAAATTCAGTTCACTACTAATCCAGCGTATTCAATTATATAAATGTCTATTCTATGATTCGTGTATTTTATAAAGTATTCAGAAATCTAGAGTAAAGTAAGTCGATTGAGCAAATTGTTCCCATAAAGTAATTCCAATTTTCTCTTTGGTCTTGACCCTAACTCCCAATATTCGAGGGCGAATGTTTCCAAGGGGGAGATATTGTAATACCCCGATCGTCCCTTAAGCCTAAGTTCATCTCCCGAGTGAATATGGCTGACTTCTAAAGTAATTGATGTTCAAACCATGTTGTATTTCCCTAATTTTTACTTTTTGTCTTGTGGAGAATTGAATAAGCTTTCTATCGATATGAAATTCGCCCAAATTCGACACTCGGGTGAGGAGTTAGAGCCATTTTAGTGAGACAGTGTGCCAATTGGCACTTCAGCGCATCGCGGAGCCAGCCAAAATAGTAATTGTCATTTTTCAGTGAGCCTTCGCGATTTCACCGCATCGCGCCAAGGCTCAATTTCAGGGTTGTCAAATTCTAGTGCACCAACGCGATTCCTCCGCGTCGCGGTGCCCTTCCAGGTCACGACCTAGGTGGCAAAAGTGACTTCACCGCATCACGTCACTGTGCAATTTCCCAATTTTCAAAATCCAGTGAAGCTCCGCAATTGCGGCGCGTCACGCCAGGACCAAAAATTAGGCTCCAGTTCTAGAATTTGCTTAAGGGTATTTTGATCTTTCCACCCATCCTTACCCACTATATATATACAAATAGCGGAGAAAATCCTTATTTTTCTCTTCCATTCCACCCAAAAAAAAAGGCTAGGGTTTTTCTTTTCCATTTCCAAATCCAAATCTTCTCTAAGAAATTTAAGAAATCTTCCATATATTTCACCGAGTTGTTTAAGAATCGAGTTCTCCAAGTCAAAGGCATCAAGAAATTTAGCTCAAGGGTGCAAGAAAGAAGTTTATATCAAGTTTCTTCATCTCCAAAATCAAAATCAAGGTATGTGGGGCTTGAACAAGAATATCCTTTCATTCTTGTGCCCAGAGAATTGATTTTTACTATTGGAATTTCGTGATTTTGCAAGCGGATTTATATCCAAATTACTTTATCATTGATTTATGAGAATCGAGCTATTCAAGATTTATATACATGGCTATTTCGTTGTTTTATTTCTTAAATTGATAATTTATGCTATGAATTGTATATTGCTACTATGAATTGATGATTTCTAAGTGATAAATGATAAGAGTCATGATTTTAATATTTTCCATGAGAAGTTGATATTGAATATATATATTGATATTGGGCTTGAGAGTCAAGAATGAGTCCTATGATGTTTCCTTGAAGCTTTTGATATTTGAAATGATTTGATAAGCAAGCGTACTTGGTGTTGAGAAAGATTGTTTTGATTTTGAGTCGAGTTAGGAATCCACAGTTGTTTATGATTTACAGATGAGATGTACTTTTGTTTTGGTCTTTATGATAGACCCATGAGTTGATATTGATTAAGGTGGATTTCCTAATGCGTTCTGAGCTGAGTCTGGGAGGATTTTAGCATCGAGCAGGAAATGTGGTATTTTTCCAAAACTACGTGCCACCGCAGGATTAATATTGATAATTGAGGGATAGAGGCCGAGTATGAGCTTGTGATCACGAAGTTGAGGTTGTACTCCCTGGCAAGAGTACGATGCTCCTGCCAATGTGGGGTTCTCTCCTTAGGAGGGAAAAACGTTGGATTCCATGCTGCTCACAAGGTTTATGTCTGTTATAAGAAACTCCAAAGTCCATAATAGTCTAAGTTTCTTGAGTTACAGAGTCACTCTAAGTCATGAGTCAAAGAGTTTGAGTTGAGTCCAATGATTTATGCGATTTATGAAGCATGTGTTATTATTGATGATTTATGGAAATTATGTTTCAGGAAATTCAAGCGAAGAGAGTCATTATTGTCAGCATGCATGATTTTATATTACATTTATGATATTGTTTAAAAATATTACATACACCCTCACATACTCAGTACATTCCCAAGTACTAATTTCCATACTCTTTTGTGTTCTATATTTTCTCGTGATATAGGTTCAGGTGCTCAGTCTCAGCAGCGACAGTAATCTTCGAGTACCTTCATCTACATTTCTGCAGTTGGTGAGTCCTCATGGTTCGAGGACCTATGTCCTTGATTTTTTCTTGTTAATAGATGATTGTTTCCTTTCAGATCAGTACGAGTTAGTTGGGGGATCTGTCCCAATGGCTCCTCAGTCTTATGTAGTAGAGGCTTTGTCAGACTAGAGTACTAGTATGTGCAGAACTTTAGTATTTTGATTGTACAGGATAGTATCTCTTCATATTCCAGTGTGTTCATGGCATGATTATTCTTTCTTACTCTAGCTTGATTTTCGTCGTAGTGAGTTCTGAAAGTGATGACAGGATTAGAGGGTTAGCTTGAGGCCAGGTATGGTCTTAAGCACCATGTGATGTCTCGGGATAGGTTCTCGGGTCATTACATAACATGCATATATGACATCGATTGGACTTAAAGCATAATACCATTACAGACACTACTGTTTAGAGCCTTAATTAGGTCACGTGCCCCGTTGTTCCATTTCAAACAGACAATAAGAATTACCACCCTAGATATTTTGGTAGCCCATCCATAGTCCACTGTGTATTATTACTTGCCACATGGTTTAATGAATAACCAGTAATTCATACTACCCACTACCCCAAAGATTGATCATACAACAGTGAACCAACAATTTACAATATAAAAATATGACATAACATAATATGGTATATAGACAACCAATAATTATACATTACCCAAACACTAACCAATTTTATCCATCCTAACTCTATGTCTGGAGACCTAGATATGAAATCTCTTATCCATATATGTTATAATGATGCTGTTTAACTTGGGTCTATGCTATAGCTAACCTTAGCTTACCTGGTGAACGAATGAATACAAAAATCTAACCTTCCCAAGTTTGCAGACATGTTAATCCTTTAAATTCCATAGGTTTCTACGTATCTATACCCTTTCTCCCCTTATCTATCGTTCCAAGATATGGGACACACTTTTTGGATAATCCCACATAATTTATCTCAACCCAAGTGGAGAAAAGAAATAAAAACTGCTTAAGTTGCTCTTCTGGTCTGCATTATGTTTCTATAGCGGCATCTTTGTTGCTATAGCAGCCCCGCTATTATGGAATAAATCCTACTATAGTGGGATGACATCATCCTGACCCAACTACTTTAAGTTTTATATTTCAACACACATGACACCGTGTGAGTTTACTGGTGAAATCCCAAGAATATTTGTACTCCACACTAATAATGAGGTGTTTCTTAGTAACAACGGACTAGCTCATTACAACAAATATCAATTTACCCATCATTCATCCCAAAACGATCAAAAGAAGGAAGAGTCTAAGTATAGATTTTTGAACCTAACACCCTCCCCACGTGATCGTAAGCAAATAATTACCAAAACTCAAACCCTTATTTGAAAATTGAAATACCGAGTGAAGTTTACAGAAATGAACACCTAAACCATAATCACTAGATTTCTAGTATAGAAACCCGAACACTGATCTAACTAGAATAGGTCTTTCATTCTCATAAAGGAATGATGCTATATAAGAAACTCATTCTCTGGATGTTTGAGATGCCCAAAAACTTGTCAACTACCGACATCATCTCGGGTGTTTAAAAAAATTGACGCCTAAAAATTTTGTGAAACCTAAGACGAGACCCTGCTATAGAGGTATTTATCCTGCTATAGCAAACCAAATCAGTTTAAAGAGGGAAGAATTGAGTATTTTCAATTTCTTTATTTTTACTCAATAATACTCTCCTCCTTCCCTGTTCACTTTTCTTTCATCAATTGAACAAGATGACCCTCGATTCCCATGTTCTCTGTTACTTCATTACTCATAAAATTGCCTACATTAGGCTTGAATTTCATTGAAATAGGGGGTTTTGTATTGATTTTTCAATTTCAATTTTTGGTGCCTGTTTGAATCAAAATCTAAAGCATGGTTGCTTCTCTTACATTCACAATATTTTAGTGATGTTTTGAGTGTAAGAAAATCAAATTTTATGGGATAGAAGCCAAATGGAAGAGATTGTGAAAGGTTATTTTTGGGTTTGAATTGTCGATTCATGCATGATTTAGTAGTTATCATGCCCTATTTTTGTAAATTTAGTTCAAGGTCACTATAGGAACACTAATATAAGACTTAAATTGAAAAAGGATGATTTGAGTCAAGTGGCACTATTTTTGTACCACTCGACTGCTAGGGACGATGAAGTTTTCTATAGAAGCACTACTATAGAAAAGAAATTCTCGATATAGCAACATACATGCCACTCTAGCGGGAGGCTACAAATAGTATCATCCCAACTAAAAGCTAAATTCTTTTTAAAACTTTTAGCTTAGTGTTTTCTTAATTATTGATGATTTCTAATGATTTTCCTTGTTGAAATTTATAGGTTAAACATCTATAATAACTGGTAATCGAGGAAATGCTTCCACCTATAAAAGATTTATAATGACTAGTAATCAAGGAAATACCCCTACCTACAAAAGATTTCATAATAAAACTTGTCGAGAATGATATCGCGAGTATCACAAAATGAAGATTTGCCTGAAGTGGGTCTTTGAAATGAGAAGGGTGGAGGATAGAGCATCAAAATTCTACAATTGGCTATAGGAGTTTAATTGGGGTTAACTGGTAGTAACTTGCCCCAATGAAGTCTCAACCTAGGTATGGAGGTTCTATGCCATACTCCCTTCCATACTTTAGGATTACCCTAACTCTACCATTCGTATTTAGGAAGTAGACATCTCGATTGGCTCTCTCACCATTAATGACATACTCGGGGTACCCTACATCTCCAATTCTACGTATATGTCCAAGGCCTGAGAGATGGACATGATATGCCTATGAGTCACTCTAGTTTATAGAAGTTTAGGGAGCAAGTTTACTGTCCTTTCACTGAGGGCATTATATTTCTTAATTTTTAGTCGATGCTCAGACGTGGTAGACCTGGTGAATCAAAGAATTCATCCATCGAAAAATACTACTATTGTGACTTACCGTCAGGCTCAGGTGGTGTCTTGTGCTATTTGGGGAATCAAACTGAATATGGAGGATTAGATTATGATAGAGTGAAAGGACTTCTATCGGGGCACTAAGAAGGGCCCTTTCTCTGAGGGTTAGTTTTGGAGTTGTGCAAGTGAGCTAGGGTACCAGAGGAGCCTAATGAGATAGTGGCAGAAATGAGCATTTTTATACAAGAAGAAAAAGATGAAAGTAACAGGGCATAGAGTAGTAGAGTAATAGAGGATTCTCAGGAGGCAAACGAGAATGATGATCATGATATCCCTCTATCCTAGTCCTAACCTTCGATCCCCAACAGCCAACTAGAGGTAGATTTGGCAACAATTAGGAGCTCTTTGGAATAGAGCCCCTATAGTTCCATCGCTCCTTCCACTGTCTATGACATTTCAATGCTCCTCTAAGAGCTCAACAAGGAGAGAAAAAAGAGGTGCTCCTGAGATTGCTTGCATGACCAAATATGGAAGACTATGAAGGTCATATTTGGGTGTATGACACCCATGCAAGAGCTTCTTCAATTGTAGCCAGAGGATTTAAGAGAGTTTTTATAATGCCTTAAAGCTACCCCTGGATGTATAAGGTGCTTATGACTACAAGTAGTCTTAAAGATAACCCATGATATCTACTAAACACTTAACCATGATAGAATAAACTTAAAAAATGAGTGGAAACTGAAGTAATTATAAATTGTGTTCAATTGGATGAACAATCTTATCAAACACTATAATTTAACATCTATCTGAATGTCAGGAAAATTTAAAGAAAAACAAATCAGCTGGCTAGTCTTGAAAAGTCTCTAAAAAAAACTTCAGATCCACTAGGATAGACCCCAGCTGACTGAAGTTATACTTATTAGTTGAACATAAAAAATAACCATCAACTTAGCCCCCGAAACATGAAGACTCACCAACTGTTGGGACTTAGGAAATATTGATCGCATCTAATCATACTACTAAGGACGACCAACATAATCTACATTATGAAATAATATAGCCATACAGACTAATATGTGGTCAGTACTTCTAGAATGTACACAGTATGTAGGGTTAAATGCAATATGTAAAATTGATATAGACAATAATTATAAAACACACATGCCATGTTCAAATGGACTCACCACAATTATGAGAAGAATTAAAAACTGAATAAACATAACCATAAATCATAAAACAACATCTGAGTAACGTTTATGACACATTAAACTTGTTTGTAAAATCTTCTGTACTGTGGTAGATTCTTATAACCGACATAAAACATGTAAGCTAGCATGAATTCCAATGCTTGAATATGGGTTTTTTCATACCTTATCATCAATATATAACCTAAACTGGAGTGATCACTAAACTAAGCCTATTTGGGCAAGAGAGACACTCTATAGCAAGGCCCCTTAAACCTACAGTGGCATGTAGTTTCTAGGAAATAAAATATGCTAAACCTATGTTCCCCTTGGTTCTAAATACTACTTCCAAAAATATATACTTATGCTCATACTTATGAAATTCGCCTTAAAGTAACATATCAGTTTATATATTGAAAACCAATTATTATTCTCTTGCAAAAGTCATGCTCATAAAGAAACTCATGAATGCCATGTATTATTTGAGATCATTTGATCAACACTGAAACTTTCATAATGATGTAATACTTTATAACTTTAACTAGTAATCTTGAACTTCTTGTAAAATGAGTACATAATGCTTAAATTGTAATCATTTACTATCTCATGAAAATTTCATGTTTAAATACCAAACTCAATGCATAAGATAATTTTCATGGATAAAAACATAAGTGAATATAAACTTTTATGATAAATAAGGCTTAATTAATGAGGAAACACTATAATCTTAAAGCATAAGAAAAGTTGATAGGGACCAAGTAACCAAAATCTTTAAATTTAATTAAAAATCAAGATTTTGGGCATAAGGAAGGAAGAATATCCTTGTTCAAACCCCACATACCTAAACTTAGTGAATTTGTTAGAGGAAACTTGAATTGGAGCCTTGGGAGTTAAACTTTAAAAAGAAACCCTAAATTCTTTTCTCTTGAGAGTGGAGAGTATAATGTTCATTAAAATCTTACTATTAATGAGTAAAAAATGTTTATTAAGTGACTTAAGTCATGAGGGAGTGAGAAGAAAAAAAAATAAAACTACCCCAAAAGAAATAAAAAAATTACAGAAATTTCTCAGTTGACGAGCTCAGCTAACGGCCTGTCAACTAGTTGATGGCTTATCAACTCCCGTCATCAATACTATCTATTTTTTGTCCTAACTGGTTATGGATGATAACTTCAATAGGTAGCCCATCAACTAGTTGACTAAAACACCATGGGTTTTGGAACCTTAGAAAATTCCCTGGATTTCTGGTTCTGCTGGTTAAGATACGACTAGGGGGTACAAGTCATATGATAGGGTATGATTGATAAGTCTTGGTCGTACACTAACAAGCATTGTCTTGTGGGTTGCATTGGGTTCTGGAAAGGGTATGCATGGAGGATAAAAGTCATATGGTTTGGGTTTTTCCTTTACTTAATCTAAGATTTAGTATCTTAAGTTGGATATGAGTTCGAGCGGTTCACCATGAGCCATAATATAGGGTATGAGTCATACCATTAACTCGTATGGTAGACAGTATTCAAATTTTCTTTGGTTCTATTCTGCTAGGGATACAGTTTGGGAGTACTAATCATATGGTTTGGGTACGTATTGGTTGAGGTAAGTCTTATGTTGGACAATGTTGGGTCCAAGGGAGAGGCATAGGGTACGAGTGGTGGGTACCACTTGTATTGGTAGATATGACCGATATAGGATGGTTGTACCCTATGGCGGGGATTTTGTGCAGTTTAAGTGGGGGTAATCTGGAATTTTCCCCACTTAGCCACTTAAAGCCCCATGACTTTTAACATACTTGGGAGGTTACTTGCCCTATTATTCTAATCTTAAACACTTAGAAACACTCTCTAAATCTCTCTAGGGCTTTTGGAAAAAGGAAGGCTAGGGTTTCACCTAGATGAGCAATTTGAGGCTTATTTGGGCGATTTCTTTCGATATTCTTCATAAACTAAGGCATGCACTCCTCCGTCATTATTAGTTCCAACTAAAGGCATATTTTATACAATGTTTCCATGGCTTGACTATAGTATAGTTTTAGGGTTTTAAGAAAATATGTTGGGTTTTTGGTATTAAATGCTTGGTTATGGTTTTGCCATATTTTAATTATGTATTTTACATGCTTAAATGTGGTTTGGAAAATTGGTTGTATGGGTAGGGTTAATTGGTAATTGGATTTTGTTTTGGAAACACTATGCCCCCAACATGTTTGATAAAATGCCTTTAAAAATGCATTTACTATATTATTGAACTTTTAATGGAACTATTGAATGGTATGGTTTGGTAATGGAACCCTAAATGTTATAAATTATTTAAATGGTTTGGAATGACTAAATGGTAAGTTTTAGTGGTTATGGTTACAGTTAATTAAACTTTCTTGTCGGGTATATGGGAATCCCCAAAGTAAACATGGTAATGAACATCTTGTAGGATACGTAGGATTCCCCTAAGAAAACTTAATAATGGAAAACTTATGGGGTACACAAGATTCCCCCAAGCTTACTTGATAATTTAATCTATGGGTACATGAGAATCGCTTGACATAAAAAGGTTGATAAGGTCATTGCTTGCAAGCTATAGTCGGTATGACAATACCACTACCTATAGCCTTGATTAATAATAATAAAGGAATAGGGTTTGGTTGGATGGTAATGGTTTTAATTGGGCAATAATGGTGGGGTATGATAGCTAACCATGAAGGTGCGAGTCTAATCGATGGACACTGGAAACTCATATTGCCGATATGAGTAGTTTGTCATAGTGACTATATATGATACTATGAGGTACATGGGAATCCTCTAAGTACACTATACATATATATAATGGAGAGCGAAGGGTACTTGGGAGTATCCTACTCTTATAGTATCTCCGGTTTATGCGGCTACATAAATTGAGGCCCGTTTAGGGGGTTACACTAGAATTATATAGCCCATGGGTAGTTCTAGGATGGTGAAGCTATACATACCCAGGTTAATAATTTTAAAGGCATGCTCAACTCGGTCCCCTTTCCCATCATAGTTTTATATATATATGTATGGTTTATATGCCCTAACTTGGTTTGACTGGATGACATTATTTTATCCTTATACTAAGTTCATACTAGAGTTCACCCACTAACCCATCTTCGGGCGTTTGTATCCCCGGGCGATGCAGGAACCGACCAATTTACTCCTCCTGCATAGTGATTAGATCTCAAGATTAGCTAGGTTGGATTGAAGTGGTGAGCTTCCATATTATGGAAAGTTCTATTTCATATCATGGATGTCTTTACATACTTTGGATGTTTTATGAATATTGGTTTTGGCTATGGTTGGGGTCATGTCCCAATCGGATATTATTTTTCTCTTGTTTAGAGGCTTGTGTGACTACTATGGGTTGGAATTTTCAGGATTGATATTGGTGTTAGCCTTAGTATTGGATTTAGTATTGGGGCTGATACAACTTAAATGAATTTATGATTGTTCCATCCTTTTTTATTTTGGATTACATATTTGTATTGGAATTTGTTTGGTTCATGGTTTGGTTTTGAAATAGTTATTGGTTGGATAATGGATGGTTGGACTTTTTTGGGTTGGTAACAGTTATAGACCTATCCCAGAGTCTTAGGTTATGCTTACATGCTATCTTTTTATATGTTCAAAATTCATCTGAATTAGGATATGCGTAGGTTAGTTGGGTTGGGTAACGGGGGTGGTCTCCAGCCTTAGTTGGACCTGGGATGCCCATTACGATAAGGCCTTGAGTTGAGTCATTTCAAGTTGGTATTAGAGCTTTTGGTTCATGGTCATCTGTGAGTATATAGGTCGTGTCGAGTAGAGTCTCTTTTGAGGGTGTGTAGCGCTCCACACTTTCTTGGTATGCTATTATCAAGCTTTGTGACTATGTCCTGGAATCTTCTCTAATCCTGGTTTGTTCTCTTTCCAGACCATGCCTCGACGATCTAAGATACAAGGAAAATCTTCTGTCCCAACTGGCGATAATATTGAAGGGACACACACTACTCAGGGAATCAATACTCAGCCCGAGGTCCCATCCCTGATAATTCTAGAGTTCCACCGGTTGCTACTAGTCCTCCCCAGGGTAAGGTGACTAATATGGAATTTCATTAATCAATTCATATTATTGATCAGTTGGTTGTTTCTTAGGAATAATGAGATACATCTGGTGTTTCATCATCTGAGGCCACAAGGGTTGGCTAGTTTATAAAAATGAATAATCCTACTTTTTCTGGTGTGAAGGTAGAGGAGGATCCTCAGGGTTTCTTGGATGAAATAGAGAAAATCTTCAGGGTGATGCAGGACATGAATGTGAAAGTGGTGAATTTTGCTGCTTACCAGCTTAAGGATGTGGCATACCAATGGTAAGAGGAGTGGGATAGGGTGAGAGGTGATGTCAAGGAGTCAACTTTATGGGAGACTTTCTCTAATACTTTTCTGGACCACTTCTTTCCCCAAGAGTTGAGGAAAAAGAAATGAAAGCAAAGGTGGAATTTATCAATGTGAGATTAGGGAAAATGTCTGTTAAGTTATATGCCTTGGAATTTCATTAGCTATCAAGGTATGCTTCGGAATTAGTGTCTGATATACGAGCAAGGATGAGAAAGTTTGCTTATGGATTGTCTCAAGATTTGATCCTTCAAAGTAAGACTACGCTGCTCATCAAGGATATGGATATGTCTAGTTTGATGGTTCATATGAACTAGGTGGAGAAAGAAAAAAGGAAATAGGATAAGTTTGGAGAAAGGTAGGGTAAGAAGTTCAGGTCATCTGAACAGGGTACTGCTTAACAACAAGGTGATCGGGATGACGGTATATGGCCAAATAATAAATGGGGGAGTTCTGGTTCCTTCTTTATAGCTAGTGCTCTTTACCTAAAAATAGTTAGGTAATAAGCATCAGTAGGGTGACGATAATTTATAGGCACAGGGTGCCAATCTCACGCAAGGGGTCCTCAATCATCCTCATTATGCCCTCATTGTTAGTTCTGTGGTAGGTTGTATAGGAGTTTCAAAGAAGAGAGAAGGGACAGATGTTTCAAATGTGGTCATCCATGCCATATGCTTTGAAACTGTTCGGTTGGTAAGGGTGCTTCGGGAGCGAGTAAGGCTACGGTTGTTTCATTTTTTGCTCCTGCACCAAAGGGTGTTGCTTCTGCATCTATTTCTTCTTCTGATACCGGCGTAGGTTAGAATAGGATATTTTCTCTTGCTACTCGGTAGTAATCTGAGGCATAACCTAATGTTGTTACTGGTACATTACAACTTTTTTCTCATGATGTGTATTGCTTGCTTGATCCGAGGTCCACTCTCTTTCATGTTATCCCATTTGTGGCTATGTATTTCTATTATGATCCTAAGGTTATTTTAGATCCTTTTTCTATTTCTACCCCTATAGGAGACTCTATGGTTACTAAGAAAGACTATAGGGGTGTGTGTTATCTATTGGTAGTAGGCAAACTTTAGTGGACTTGTTTGAACTGGATATGGTGGATTTTGATGTTATTCTGTGGATGGATTGGTTACACTTTTGGTACACGTCCTTAGATTGTCAGACCCGTAAGGTTGTCTTTAGGTTCCCTGGTACACCTGTTATTGAGTGGTAGGGTGGTTCCCTAGTTCCTCAAGGAAGGTTTATTTCTTATCTTAGATCTAGGAGATTAATATCCAATGGGTGTCTCTATCATTTGGTCCGGGTTAAAAATTGTACTCCAATATAGCATTAAGGTGAAATCAGATGTGAAGACTCGAAGATCTTTCATTGTCTTGTGCTAAAAACACTTCATATTAAAGGAGTTATGGTTGTTTAAAGTTGACTAAAAAAGAATCTAATACTAGAACTTAGCAGGATAGAAGTTTTCAATTTAATCACATGTTAAGGACTTCTCATGACCCTAAAATACATAGTATCCCACTAAGAACATGCATGAACTTTTGGAGTGTTACAATTTTCTTTCCTGAATGATGCAAAAGGAGAAGACCCTGCCCTAGCAGCCTGAAACAAATAGGGCACCCTATTAGGTTTCTTTTTCCTCTCCCCTTATTTTATGATGCTTATTGGTTAGCTCCCTTTTGGGGCACGTATTAGACATTATACTTTTGTTTATATACTTTTTCCACACATGGAAGCAAATTTTTTCCCTTCTCACATTAATAATATTACCTACTTGTATGAATTTTTTTCAATTTTTATATTCATGAAATGCTCCATACACAAAATATCAAAATAAACTAGCCCAATGTGAGGATAAAAATAGGGGAAAATAGGACGCTTCCACTACCTTGCCTATGTTGCTATTGCAGTCTGCATGTGCTATAGCAACAAAGACAATGGCCACCCAAATTTTTGTCATACTTAATATATTTTCTTTACTACCCACCCCCTTCCTCCCACATATTTAATACTAGTAATGCAATTATAGATAAGTTTATGTGGTGATCATTTCTTAAAAATGAGTTCCGCCACTTTATAACAAACCACTAACACCACTTTACTACACATAAAGTTTCAAGAAACCATGATTACAAAAGAAGATCTTTTTAGACCAACCCTGCTGTTGCAGATTGAAACCTTGTTTTTTATGGCAAGTAAATTTTAGCCTTATCAACAACAATAACAACCACACAAATTCAATATGTTTAACTAGGCTTAGCACAGATTCATAGTTTTTCAGCAACAACTACAAGTCAAACCTCGTATAATTACACCTTTTTCCAATTATTGAAACATGTATGATTTCACATGAGCACCCAACTTCCTTAGCCTTAAGAATTGGTTTAAACCTTTATATTACCATTATCCAGTAATATAGTCATAGTCAAAGTTTTACCTAACACCATATAGCATTTGGTAGCTAACAATGTATTCGCACAAATCAAGCAACTACAATCACAACATATGAAATAGTAAAAATCAAATCAATTATTATTCAAGCCGAATAAGAACTTCTGATTGAGTTTGTGATAGCCCTGAATGGGTTATCTAGTATGCCTTACATAGCCCTTATGGCCAGATACCAATTGGAACCTTTTTGATTTAAATTTGTGTTGCTTGTACCCCTCAAAGCGGTGTTAAGTGACATCAATTCACCTGGTTGTGATAATAATTGGAATCAATAGATACCAAATGGACTCAACTTATAGATCAATGGCATAACCTAAAAGAGGAAAGAAATAAGTGGAGCTATTTCCTAAAATGCCTCAAATATCACCAATGATTAGATGGCGTACGTCAACACACCAATTTGTAGGACTCTACTTGACTTTTTTTCTTGTACTGGGGACTGGTAACCTAGGCTCTAATACCAAAAAAATTCACAATCCAAACTACCAGATCGTGAAGGCACCAAGTCTAACCTATCAAGATAGGAAAACCCCATTCCATATCTTTAATAAAATCAAGCAAGTCTTTAATTAAATAATGAAATAATTTTTATTACAGAAAATACTTGTAAAACATTATAGAATTATAACTACCTAAGGATCTAGTCTAAACAGGTACAAGAGCTATTATAAGAAAAAAGGATCGGATGCAACTTCCACCATGAGTGAGATAAGTGTGATCTGCTGAGGAATCACTACCGCAATAGCCAAGAAACCAACATAGGTCACTGCAAAATACTTTACCCAAAGGGGTATATCAAGAGTAGACATAGTACTAACTGATCTTAGGCCTATTTGTGATCGTAAATGTCATTATCTATGCATGTTTAACTCAGTTTTAAGGAATTCTTGGTGATATTAATGATTTATTAAGGGTGTTATTTTTTATTTATATGCTTAAGAACATATTTATATTGTTTAAGGTTCAACTAAATCAAAAATATAAAATAGAGTTTAGATGAGGAAACTAGTTGTGCTAGCTTGAGTTATGCTCGGTTCTAGTGTTCTTTGATGAACTCTATGTGTTTTTTTGCTTAGGATATCATTAGAGGTGTTTAGGAATCTATTTGAAGTATACAAAAAATTCCTAAGAAGTATGGAAACAAGGAGCCAACACACGATGAGATTGGTGCCAAACAAAGTGAATTTGGGCACCTTAGACTACTCCTTGAGACACAAACCTCAAGGTAGGATAGGGGGTGTATTTCAACCCATCATAATTTTTGAATCACCTTGGGTGTGCTCCATGACACCAAACATAAGTTTGAGGCCTCGTGACACCGGGCAACCTCTGGTACGTTTAAAACTTATTTTAACCCTCCTAAGTGAAGGGAAATGATGTGAATTGATATATTTAGTGTTAGGGCACTCAAGGATGACAAAAAACACTATAAAATTGGAACTTATTAATAATTTTAACATACCTTTGGAGAAATACATGACTTGAAGAGAAGGCAAGCAAACAAGGGGCTCAAACAAAGGTTCTTTGTTCTCAAACTCTACTTTCTTATAGTTGTGCATTATGAACTCATTTATAGTGATTCTTTGTAAGACTATGAGTGGCTAAACACCTTCATCTAGGATTGAGGCCACGAACATGAACACTTAGGCTTTCAATTGAGTTTGTTTAAGTATATTAACATTGTTTGGTTATTCATATATCCTTATTCTTACTATTCTATGAATTCACAACCCTTAGGATAAACTTATATTTTAATTATGAGACTAGAGGTGGAACAATAGATTATATAGTGGGATATATGAAGTGGGATCTTATACGGGAAGGGATCAAAGTTAAGATTTACATTTAGGATAGGAATATACCTAATTTTCCTCATTTGGTTTATATACAGGATGCAATATAAATGCGGTTAACTTAGTTTTCACATCCCCTCATAGTAATATAGTTGTGGGGTTAAGTTAGGTAGATGATTAAAGGATGAGTTGTCAATCCTGTGAATAAACAGCCATTGTAGTTAACTAATTAAACAAGATTGTATGGCTAAGTATGACACATTTCAGCAATTGGGTGTGAACCAACCTTAGGTCTAGGTAAGTGAAATCTACCAGACCCGTTCATAGTGTGATATTTATTATGTTAGTGGCCACTCTACAGAATCATATAGAGCAAAACTGTAGATGGTTAACTTTGTGGGCAATGGACTGAAAGGTAACCTAAATTATGGTAATGCTTACAATCACAAGTGACAGAGTCAGCCCAACTATTCATGGGGCAATGATCCGGCTCAGTTTCAGTAGCAACAAAACATACAAGCCATTGATATTGAAGAGACCTTAAAGAAAATCTTGGCAAATCAAGAAAAAATAGCGTAGAGTACCAGACATATTTGGGTAGTTAGATCAGGTGCAGAGTGCCAGATGTCAAGGTGGTTTACCTAGTGATACGAAGAATTCAAAATAGGTAACAGAGATCACCTTGAGGAGTGGTAGGGATCTTATTGATAGACCTCCCAAGAAAAATCTGTAGGTACAGGCAGAGTTAGTCCCAAAGTAGGTAGAGGAGAAACAAGTTGCAGCTAGAGAGGCTGTGAGTTTGGAGAAGTTTGAGTACCCAAAATCTAAGGCAGATGAGCATGTACAAGAGAGACCACGACCATCGTTCCCTCAAAAGCTTAAAAAGTCTAAGAAAGATGCATGTTTTAAGAAGTTCATTGACATATTTAGAGAACTTCATATTAATTTTCCATTGTTAGATGTTTTGTAGGGTATTCCTAAGTAATATAAGTACTTAAAAGATATAGTGACGAATAATACTAAGCTAAATGACATTAAGATGATGGTACTGACTGAGGAATATAGTTAGATTGCGATAAATAAGATGTTGAAGAAGTTGAAAGACCTAGTAAGTTTCAACCTCCCCATATAAATTGGTGGTAATGATGTGGTCCATGATTTATCTCTTTGAGGCAACCATAAACTTGATGCACCTATCTGTGTTTAATATAATAGGGTTGGGAAAGCCAAAGCCATGCTTTGTGATGCTCCAAATGGTGTATAGAACTACAGTAGTGCCTTAAGAAATTATTAAAAACATCCTCATTAAACTTGGTAAGTTCATTATTCTTTTTGATTTTATTTTGACTGATTATGATACAGATGATAGGTTACAGGTCATATCGGGACATTTATTTTTAGAAGTGAGGAGAGCACTAATTGATATTAGAGAGGGCACTCTAAAAATGAGATTGGATGATAAAGAGGTGGTCTTCAAAGTAGACAAACCATTCAATCCACCTTCGCATTATAAGGATTTGTACATGATCATGGTTATGGAAATAGATGAGTATAGGGTGGAATTGAATCCATAAATGACCTCTATGAACTATCTCGTAGAGTTGCTCGATACACCACTTCAGACCAAAATTTAGAAGATGAAAGAAGAGCCTTAGAAGGCTATAATTTTAAAAAGTACAAACGTTAGGAGTAAACACTCATTAGGTTAGAAAAGAGTAAGAAGATGTCCTCTGAGAAGGAGGAAAATGATGAAAAAATATGAATGAAGAGTAGCGTTGTGGTTTATGTCGCGACACTAAATCATGTGTTACTTGAGAGGCAACCAAAGTTAGGGTGGGTGTTTGATTTTTGTATTTTTGATTTTAGATCAACTATGTTTTTTGTTCTGGTTTTGAGTCATAGGTTATAGGGAAGTTTGAGCACCACAAACCTAAGATAACGAGCAGACAAAGAGTGGGTATGGGGTCCACCAAACCTCTTTGACGATAAAGATGCTACAGCTAGGGCTAGAGGCCTCAGGAGTACTTCTATATCTGATTCTAGTTATACATTAAGGACAAAGTCTGATTTTAAGTATTGGATGGGAAATCTTCCTATTGTTTAGGGTGAAGTATTGCTATAGGATTTTTGTTCTTAGTTGTTTTCCAGTTCTTGACTAAAATTGAATAGTAAACACTCATGAGGTCAAAAAAGAGTGAGAAGATAACTTCTGATAATGAGAAAGAGGATGAACAAATATGGATGAAGAGTGGTGATGTGGGTCATACCGCAACACTAAATCAAGTGTTGCTTGAGAGGAAACCAAGTTAAGTGTCATGACCCGGGGCTACCCCTAGTCACAATAATGGTGCTTACAATCACAATTGACCATAAGCTAACCCATGAGTTGGTACCTACTGTGAACACTAAATAATTATGAACATAACATTAGTGCGGAAGATAAACTAAGTAGGAAATATAAATCTAAATACTAAAATACCAAATCAATCATAAGTCTGAAATATCTGATAAAAAATAAAAGTAACTAACTGACTGTCTAACTAGCTATCTGAACAGATGAAAGCCTCTAAAATAATTGAGGAGTTGATGGGGTCAGACCCCCAACTAACTTCGATTGACTAAATAAAATAAAATACAGAAATAACTAAATAAACATAACATGTCCTCGATTGATGAGAACTTACCACTACGACTGTTGGATTGCGCTAAACTATCTAACTGCAACCAGGAAACTATGCATTTGAACATATGATATAAGACATCATAGCGCAAAGAAGAGTATGTGGTCAGTACTTTGAATGTACTAGTATGTGAAATGAGGTTAGCTAATATACATGGGGTATTATGCATATGAAATAAGGACTAACTGAATAGCATGAGATAACTGAACATGAATGCATGAAAACTATAACAATTGAGAAAGCCAGACCAAGTATAAGCATATACTAAAATAACCTGTAAACTAAAAGACTAAAATCTGATAACTGAATAACTGAGAATCTGTATGCTTTGGTCACGCAAACCTGAATTGAAATTCTACTAAATATTTTACTGGGATTGTGGAAGGTATTATATAACTGGCATGCCCCAATCTGACAAAATTAGGGGCCAACCTGTAACCTAAGTTGGAAGGGTGTTAGTACCGTGCCATGGATATGAACACTGGCTATGTAGATCCACTAAACTGGTGTCCAAAAGGAATAATGAGTTACCCTTATCTAGAAGGTTCTCTAATAAGATATGTGTCACCTTCAGATGGTAGGTAACCACTTTATTAACCCTTAACTGGCATGTAGAGATCTCTAAAATTTGTTGTCAACGTAGTCCTAGGACTCGAGGATTGCTACTATGGGTCACACCCTCTACTGTCAGGTAAGCCCTCATCCTTGAGTTTGCTCGGTGCTATATCCTACTCCCAGTTGAACCGATTCTAATACTGGAATAGACTGAACTAGACTAAATATTATTACATAACTAGTAGGTCTCATCATAATTATAAACATGAAAGTATACTGATAAGATACATGGATTAACTATCTGAATACTTTAAATGATAAATTCATGTAAAGAACATAGGTATCGGGTGTTCATAACCCACCAACACTGAATGGAATTAATAATAATGCCATATAAAAACTTTAAAATCATAGTAGGGGATCATTTTTCAAAACCCAACACTTAGGCGTTGCATCAAACACATGAGAGTCATGAACTTAAGCATGGGAATGGGTAAATCATCCGAGAATAACATGATTACAAGAGTAAAATCATAACTTAGGGATTTAACGACAAGATTACAACATTTAAAACATGTAATGGCTCATACCACTTGAAAAATACTTATAAACTTAACTTGTAATTGAATTCATAAGAGATTCATGGAGATATTTCATCTTGAACATTAAAAACTCATAATTTAAAACCAAAAAGGGGTTCTTGGATTCCATGAGTGAAAGGAACCCATGGATGAAACATCACACATACCTCACTAAATAATTTTGTGAAGATTCTTGGGAATTTCTTGATGTTTGAAGCTTGAATTCCTTAACTCCTTGAGAATGGGTTAGGTTTGTTCTTAAGGGGGAAGATGGTTTTCTTGAGAGATTTTATGAATAAGGGAGAAAATAATGCTCCTTATAAACCTACATTTCATATTATGGATGAGTTTGGGTGAGGTAAATTAACCCAAATGCACTTAAATATGAGGAAGAAAAGCTGGCCAAAAAGAGGGGGGATGGTAGGCTTTAGACTAGCGGGCTAAGCCCCACACTGTGGGCTGTAGAGCAATGGGCTAAGCCCCGCACCACGAGCTCCAGTACAGTAGGCTAATCCCTACACTGCGGGCCTATCCTGGTTCCCTCACTATTTTGCTTCTGTAAACACACCACTACGCTTATATGAAAATTTCAAAACTCACCCGAGATGTACTTTGAACAACCCTGATCATGAATCAACTTAAAAATCGACGTTCTGAGGTCGTAAAGGTCAAAAATAAAATCAAGGAAGTTTAGGGGCCTTGGAAATAAATAAGTCCCAACACTTAGTGAAATTTCTAAGTCTTGGAACCTTTTTAAAATACAATCATGAGCTAAATTGAGCTAGGATCTTATGGGGTATTACATTAAGGTAGGTATTTGATTTTCATATTTTGTTTTTATATTAATTTTGTTTTTGGTTATTTTTTTGAGTTATAAGTTGAAATGAAGTCTAAGCACCAGAAACCGAATATAATGAGCATTGGAAAGACTGGGTGTGGGGTCCTCCAAACCTCAGTGATGGTAAAGATTCTATTACCTAGGCCTAGAGGCCTTAGGAGCATTTCTATCTCTACTTTAAGTTATACTTTGGGAATGTGTGATTTTAAGTATGGGGTGTGGAATCTTCCCATGGTTTAGGGTAAAGTGTTTCTTTTGTATTTTTGTTCTTAGTTGTTTTATAGTTCTGGACTAAATTTGAATTTTCCCTTTGTTGTTTATAGTTTTGTGGTGTCAGTCTAGTAGGCTCATACTTCATCCACCCCTTGATTTTTCTTTCCAGTTCTTTTTTGAGGTGCGCCCTTTGAATCAAGTATCCCTGTGAGTTCCCACAAAAATTTCAAAGATTTTATTTTGCACCCTCTCGCATGCATAATGTTAATTTTTGACTTGAGTTATGTTTAGGGATGTTAAAAGGTGTTTTGGGAAAGTTTTAGATATTTTGAAAGGGGTTCAAGGTTATTTTTGGACCTTAAGGAAGTAAGCCTCTGTGATAAGGCTATGTCACAGAGGTTAACCTCTGCGATATTGCCATGGAATGGAGGCTAACCATCACAATATTGTCGTGCTACACTGATTTTTTAAATTTGCCCAGTTTTTGTTTTCTTTCACTTGGGGTGAGGGGATTTTGATCCTTTTATCCCTTGTACGATCTTTAAACATTAAATAACCAATTCCATTTAGTTTTCAAATATCAAATCATTCTCTTTCTCTCTCAAACTTAAAATCTAAGAACATTTAAGGGTTTTATAGTGAATTCTTAGTTCACACTCTAAAGCTTGAATTTTTTTCAATTCCTTAATTATTTCAGGCATGTTTTTCTTTCCTCTAACTTAATTTCACATTTTGGCATAAATTGAATGTATTTTCATGTGATTTATTTGAGGGATTTTGGTTGTTACTGATTGAATTACTTATCCCATGTTCTAAATTGGTTATTCATATTTTCAATTGATGTTTTTGGGACTGAATTGGTCATGGTATAAATGGTTGGAATGGGGACATGGGTTGCCCTAAATTGATGATATTTTTTCTTGATAATTGTTTTAACCTTAACCCTCTTTGTGAACTTGATTTTGAATATGAAAAATTGTATGGTTTATCTCGTTTTCAACCCAATGCATTAAATTAAAGGCTAAGTGAATGAAAAATGGTTTTGAATGGTCTTGGTGGCCATGGTTTGGATTTTAAATGAAAGTTTGGAGTCAATTTGGTTATGTGGATTTGGGTTTGCATAATTAATTTAGTTTGCAAGCATATTAGCATGATGATACCAAGTGGTAAATGCCTTAATGAATGACTCTTGGGTTATTGGTTTGTTTTATGTGAAAATTGTTTTAAATTAGGTTAAAAATGTAATATTGTAGCTCACAAATAAGGTGTAAGTCCTGAGAGGATGAATGCTAGAACGTTTGCCGGCATTAGGGGTCTATACAATCGTGTACCTGGTGCACACTTGATATATATATTAGAATGGATATTGCCTTGGTTTCTTTGGTTTTCCATTGATTTTTCTGTAGTTCATGTGGCTAAAATTCATTGGGGCCCTTCCAGCAATGGGAGCTGGGCCCATATAGCCCGTGGGTGCCTTTAGGATGAAATGATCTAAAAAATTTAGGTTAAATCCTTAACTCTCATGTTCATGACCCTTGTCCCTACCTCGACATCCTATACATACTCATATGAATGTGGTGCATATGGTTTATGACTGAATTATGGTAATCGCACTATTTTATCCTTATTTCTTGAGTTACATGCTAGTGCTAATCTCATCGATCATCCATGTATGCTACATCATTTGATGATGTAGGGTTCGAAGGGTTTTCAGTAGCTCCTATGTAGTGTTAGGTTGTTGAGCATTCCTATTGAGTTGTTGTGAAGTGGTGAGCCTCCATCCCTTGGAAGGCCTTATCATTTCATTATTCTTTATTTATTGTCATATTATTTTTGGATTCTTTTTGGTCATAGTCATAGAAATGTCCCAACTTAGATGTTATTCTTATTTTAGAGGCTATCACGAACAAGTGTGTGTTGGATTGTTCGATTTGACTCTTAGAGATTTCATTTGACTTATTTATCCTTTATTACTATCTTGATTGGCTTTTGCTTTATTTTTATGATTATTGTGCTTTTGAGTTTAGGCAAGAGAGTGGTCTCCAGTTCATGGTGGCTTGAGATACCCAGAACGAGTAGGCACAAGTTCATGTTGTGACAAGCTTAGTATCAAAGAATGGTTCAGGGTCATTGGGTGTACATAAATTTGTGTTGACTAGATTCCCTTTTATGGGTGTGTAGTGCACCATATTTGTAAGGGGGCAAGAAACTAATGAATATTTCCCTTTTTAGTATTCTGTTTTGGGTTATAGAGTCTAGTGTTATGAAACTTCTCTAACTCCTAACTTCCTTGCATTTCAGATCATGCCTCCCCAAAGATCTAATGTTTGTAAAAACTCTACTATAACCTCTGTTCTACCTAAGGATAATATAGAGTGGAGTCACTCTGTTTATGAAGTGCAGACTCGGTCTAGGGTCCCTTCACCTGAATGTACCACCCCACATAGGTCCCATCTATCCCTATCAATCCTCCTCAAGATTTTTGGGACTGGTGAAACTTATGTACATCGCTTTAGGGAGATTTCTGTAATGTGGAGTTCTGTCAGTCCATTCATATGTTTACTCAGTTGTGGCATCATAGTCTCCTTAATCTAACTATGTTGGTTCTATTTCCCATTTATCTGAGGTCACCTGGGTTGTCCAGTTTATGAGGTTGAATCCGTAAATCTTTATTGGATCTATGGTTGAGGAGAATCCACAAGGGTTTATCGATGAGATAGAGAAAATATTTAGGGTGATGCATACTGCTAATTTAGAGAATGTGGAGTTCACTGGCTATCATTTGAAAGATAGTTCTTATCAGAGGTATGAGGAATGAGAAGTAATGAGGGATGATGATACTGAGCAGACAGAGATGTAAGATGGGGAATAAGAAGTTTTGATACTCAAATTAGGGTGGAGGTCAGTTGAACTATAGGAGAGATAGTACACAATACACTAAGAAGAAGAATTAGGAAAATTTGTATTCGACTGCTAGTGCTCCTTATTCCAAGTCTTCAGGTGATCATCATTTTCATGCTAGCAGTTGTCCTAAGGCACAGTGTGCCCAGTCTCAGGCCAGTAGAGCTCAGTTAGCCTACCTTATCCTTCTTGTCATTTTTGTGATCAGCTCCACCATTGATGTTACGAGGAGGAATCATTGATATAATTATGGGCTGCTTGGTAACATAAAGAGAGATTGTCCTTTAGCTAGAGTTTCCCCTAGGGATAATAAAGTTCTGGTTGCCACTTCTTCAACTCCTGCCACTAACGACGCTACATCTAGTACCGACACTAGATGAAATTGTCTCTATGCACTTGCAACTAATCAGTAATCTAAGGCATCCCTAGGTGTTATTACTGGTATGTTACACTTCTTTTCCCATGATGTTTATTGTTTTCTTGATCCAGGTCCTACCTTTTTTTATGTGAGCCCTTATATGGCTATACAGTTTGGTTTTGGTCCTAAAAATATTTTTGATCCCTTCTCTATGTCTATTTTAGTGGGTGAATCTATTGTCGCTAAAAAATTCTATAGGGGTTGTGTGGTATCTATCTTTCGTATAGAGACATTGGTAGATTTGATAGAATTAGGTATGGTGGATTTTGATGTTATCTTTAGGATGGATTGGATTTATTTAGTCTGTGATTCTCTAGATTATAGCACCCAAAAGGTCAGTTTACACTTTCCTAATGATCCCGTAACATAATAGAAGAGGAATTTGGTAGTGTGCCCAAAGGGAGATTTATTTCCTATCTTAAATCCCAAAAGCTGATTTACAAAGTGTGTATGTATCATCTAGTTAGGGTGAAGGATTCTAATTCTGAAGTCCTTTATTGCAATCTATCTCTATTATTAATGAATTTCCTGAGTTTTTTTTTAAGATCTTCCTGGAATTCCTCCTGATTGGGAAATAGATTTTGGGATTGATCTTCTATCAAATACCCGCCCTATTTCCATTCCTTCTTATAGGAAAGCTCCGACTAAATTAAAGGAGCTTAAAAAGTAGTTAAAGGATTTTTTATAAGGGTCTCATTTATCCTAGTGTTTCTCCATAAGGAGCTCCTGTACTTTTTATTCGAAAGAGGGATGTGTCCCTTCGGATGTGTATAGACAATATCAGTTGAATAAGGTGACAGTAAAGAATAAGTATCCTATTCCTGAGATTTGTTATCTTTTCAACCAACTTTAGGATGCTATGTGTTTCTCTAAGATTAATCGTTATTTGGGCTATCATTAGTTGAAAATTCATAAGGTTGATATTCCCAGGACTCCTTTCAAAACCTGATACAACCATTATGAGTTTTTGGTTATGTTATTTGGGTTGACCAATATTTAGGTTGCATTCATGGATCTTATGAATTGAATTTTCAAGTTTCTGAATTTGTTTGTTATAGTCTTCATTGATGACATATTGGTGTACACTAAGAGTCAGGAGGATCATGCCAATCCCCTCTGAATTGTGTTACAAACTCTTAAGGACTAGAAGTTGTATACAAAATTTTCTAAGTGTGAGTTCTCCCTAAATGTTGTGACCTTTCTTGGGCATTTTATTTCTAATGAGTAGATCAAGGTGGATCCACATAAAGTTGAGGCAGTTACAAAATGTCCTAGACCCATGACTCTAACCAACATTAGAAGATTCTTAGGATTTGCTGGATATTATAGTAGATTTGTGGAGAGTTTCTGGTTTATTACTTCTCCGTTGAAGAAGTTAGCTCAAATAAAGGTTAAGTTTTTATGGTCAGAAACTTGTGAAGGTAGTTTGGAGATGTTCAAGGATAAGATGATTTATGTACCTATTTTGACCCTACTCGAGGCATTGATGCTTTTATTGTATTGTGTGATACATCCGTATGGCACTGGGTTGTGTTTTGATATAGCATGGTAAGTTTGTGGCCTATACTTCCAGGCAACTTAAGGTTTATAAGAGGAATTATCATGACTCTTGATCTAGAGTTGGCGGTTATGTTTTTTTCATTGAAGATCTGGCGCCATTATCTGAATGGGGTACATATGGATATTTATTCAGACCATAAAAGCTTGTAGTATGTGTTCAAGCAGAATGAATTGAACCTCAGGCGAAGACGGTGGCTCGAACTGCTTAAGGATTATGACATGAGCCTTCACTACCAACTAGGTAAAGCTAGTGTTATTACTGATGCTCTTAGTAGGTTGTCTATGGGAAGCTTATCTCATGTTGATATGGAGAAAAATGGTTGGTGAAAGATATTCACAGGATGGCTAATTTAGGAGTTTGACTTTTGGATTTTTAGAATGGAGGAGTGTTTATTCAAGTTGTGGTTAAATCATATCTTGGTGTTAAGGTGGAGGATAAGCAGGTTTTGAATCCCATACTTATGCATATTAAGGATTATGTGGGTCCGCAAAAAGTTATGGCTCTTGAGATTGGTGGAGGCGTTAGTCTAGGTATTAGGGAAGATTGCGTGTTCCTGATGTTCATGGGTTGTGGTAAAGGATTTTGATTGAGGCCCATGAGTCCATCTATTCAGTTCATTCATGTTCAACTAAGATGTATTATGACTTGAAGGAAATCTACTGATAGAGAAATATAAAGAGAGATATGGAAAATATTGTTGCCAAATGTATGATTTGTCAGCAAGTTAGGGCTGAATATTTGAGGCCTGGTGGTAAGTCTCAAGAGATAAGAGTTTCACCTGTGGAAGTGGGACATGATCAATATGGATTATATTACTGGTCTTCCGCAGTCTCGAAATTAGTATGATTTGATTTGAGTCATTATGGATAGAATGACTAGGTCTATTCACGTTTGCCCGTGAGGACTAACTACTCAGGTAAGGATGCTAAGTTGTTCATTCAGGATATTATGAAGTTATACGATATGCTAGTGTCCATTATTTTAGATCGAGGTATACAATTTTCTTCTCACTTCTACAATTTGTTTTAGAAAGGTTGGGGTACACAGGTGAACCTTAGCACTGGTTTCAACCCTCAAACGGATGGGCAAGTGGAGTGTACTATTCATACTTTGGAGGATTTGGTAAGGGCCTGTGTGATTGACATTAAAGGTAGTTGGTTTGACCATTTACCTCTTATTGCATTTTCTTACAATAACAATTATCAGTCTAGTATTAAAATGGATCCTTTTAAGGCTCTTTATGGTAGGGGTATAGGTCTCCTATTGGGTGGTTAGAGGTAGGTAAGGCTAGGTTGTTTGGTCCTAAGTTGGTTCACTATGCCATGAAGAAGTTAAATAATTAGAAAGACTTAAGACTTCTCAGAGTTGCCAAAAGTCTTATTCAGATATGAGGCGAAGGGATTTGGAGTTTGAAGTAAATAATTGGGTATTCTTGAAGGTAACTCCTATGAAAGGAGTCATGAGGTTTGGGCAAAAGGGGAAGCTCAATCCTTGTTATGTTGGCCCATATCATATTGTGAAGAGGCTTGGTAGTGTCACTTAGGAGTTAGAATTGCCTACAAGTTTAACTTCAATTCATCCTATTTTTCATGTGTCCATGCTGAAATAGTTTGTGGGTGATCCTTCATCGATAGTTCCTATTGAGGATGTTCGTTTTATAGATTCTTTATCTTATGAAGAGGTCCCGACGGAGATAGTGGATAGGAAAATTCATAGGTTGAGGACTAAGGATGTATCCTCATTGAAGGTTCTTTGGAGAAACCAAAATGTGGAAAAAACTACATGGGAAATTAAGGAAGATATGAAGGCCAAATACCCATTCTTGTTCTATGTGTCGGATAAAAGTTCTAAGTTATGAGTTTCATTTTTTCTCTTTTCATTTTCAAGTTTGTCATTAGATTCTGTTTTATTCTTGCTATTGTCATGCTAAATGTGTCCTGACTCATCATCCGCGGACTAGTGATTCTAAAGAGGAGATAATGTGAGACCATGTAAAACCCTGATGATCTTATTTTTGACCCTACCACATGTATAATATAAATTTTTGACTTGAATTATATTTAGGATGTTAAAAGTGTGGTTAAGGAAAGTTTTGGATTTTTTGGAAGGGATTCGGGGTCATTTTGGGACCCCGAGGCAGTAACCCTCGATATAAAGCGGTGTGAAGGAGGTTAACCTCCACGATATTGGTGTGGCACAGAGGCTAAGCCCTACGATATTAGTGCTCCATGCAGCTATTTTAAATTCATTTGGTTTTTGATTTATTCACTTGGGGTGAGGGGATTTTAATCTTTTCACCCCTTGTACGCCCCTTAAACATAAAATAACCCCATTCCATTTAGTTTTTAAAGATCAGATCATTCTGTTTCTCTTTCAAACTCAAAACCCAAAAACATTCAAGGGTTTTATAGTGATGACTTTGTCAAGACCTGAGACTAACCCTCGTTCTGACAGATTTCTTAAGGCCACAAGTGAACCCAAGCTAACCCATGATCTAGCAAAATCTATAAAAATTGAATGAAAATTACAAAATACTATGTGGAAGTCATTTAATAAAATATCAAAGCAATAAAATTAATCACTAAAGGAGTCTAAAACCCATCTCTGAAAACATAACTAACCGTCTAACCATCTAAAAGCCTCTAAACTTGATGTGTTGTTGGGACAGGCCCCCAACTAACTTTGGCTACTTAAAATAAAATAAAGAAAAACAACTGGAATGAATAAATAATTATGTAATAAGTTCTTTCCTGATGAGGACTCACCAATACTGCAGTTGAGTGGTCTGAGAGCGGACTACATGCAATTTGGGAACTGAGCATCCAAACCTATACTGTGAAATCAATATAGCTCAAAAGAGAGTATGCGGTCAGTACTTTGAATATACTGGTATACGATATTGATGCTAGCTGATATGCATCAAGGTACTGAACATGAATGCAATGACATATAAAATTAATGCAAGACCAAGCATAAACATGTACTAAAATGATCTGAATAACTAAGTAACTGATATATGGAACTTGGTCATGAAAACCATAACTAGTATGATAAGAATACTGAACAAAACTGTGGGAGCTAACATTTAACCAACATTCCCTAATCTAAGCTACTTGGGGTCCAACCTGTAACTCCAGTAAGAAGGGTATCAATACCTTTCCACGGGTACGGATACTGGCTATGCGAATCTACTAAACTAATGTCCCAAAGGACTATGGTGTAACCCTAAATTGGTAAGTGCTCCTAAGATAATGTCAACCCTATACTGATAGGAAAAGCCCTCATAACCTATGATGGCTAGGTCTATAACTTAGGGACTACTACGAAAGGTCTCACCCTAAGCTGGTAGGTAAGCCTTCGTCCATAGGTTCACTCAGTGCTAAGTTCTATTCCCAACTAAACAAACATTGATACTGATGAATGTTTAACATGATTCATACTGATAAATGCTCAACATGATAATAATATATGTATAATAACTTAAACATGGTCTTAATGACTTGTAACAAGAAATCTATAGCATGCATAACCCGCCAGCACTTAGAATTAAGTAAATACAAAATCATCAAATTCTAACATAATAGGGAACTTTTCATGACTTGAAGTCTATAATGCTACGATCTTATCAATATTGAGATATAACATGGTTGTGATACTAAAGCATTTTTATACTTATGGAGAAAAACATATTCTTGATAGAATTTTCAAGAGCTAAACTGAAGAATTGTGAAATTCATGCTTTTCATGGAACACGAAATCAAAATAGAATTAAACTCAAGAATTTGCGGAAACTTTGGTAATCAATAGGTGAAAGGAGCCCATTGATGAATATCCTACCTACTTGAATTTCTTGACTTTTTGAAGGGAACTTGGATTTGGGACCTATTGAGGTGAATTTGTGGAAGAAACCCTATCCTTTTTGTTCTTGAGAGTGTGAGATGAATTGATGTCATTAAATAATTGAGAAAGGGGGAAATAATGCCCTTTTTATGTTTAAAGTAATGGGTTGGGTGTTTAAAGAGGAGAAAAGACAAAAATGCCTTCACCTTTAGTTAATAAAATAAAGGTTGTATAATTTTGACACTTCGATGTGGCACGCAGCTTATCGCGGAGACTATCCTCTGTGCCACGTTGACATTACAAAGACTATCCTCTGTGACACAGAGATATTGCAGAGGCACACTGCCTCTATCCCATACCAATATATTGGAGGATAACCTTCGTGACATGGCGAAAATGAAGAAGCTTACTACCTCAAAATTTAAAACTGACCCCAAACCTCATCCAAAAATTCTGAAAATCTTCCAAGACACCCAACTAACATACCTGAACACCTTTTAAGTCAAAAATCAATGTTTTGAATATGGGAAGGACAAAAATAAAATACTCAAAATTTTTAGTGTGTAACAGTGAATGGTCATGACACTTATCTATGGTTTAAAATAATCACTTTGGGACTATTAAACATATGATGAATAGTTGGAAACTTATGAAGAAGTTATTGGGTATTACAATATCTCCCCCTTAATATCATTTGTCTCTGAATGAAACTATCTGAGCTGAAATACTAAAAAAACTGAGATCATGCACTGAACACTTATGAACTAAATCATGACTAAATACATGAACCTGAAACATAATGCATGGACTGAACTAAATTCATGAATGTATGCTATGACATGAGGATGGATGAATAACTGAAATAGAAATTAAGAGAATTAATTTAAGGAAACCATTACCTCAAGATTAACCTAAATTTTTAGCGAAACGATGGTAATACTTGGCTCGCATATCGGCTTCTACTTCCCAAGTAGCTCCCTCAATAGACTGATTCCTTCGCAACACTTTTACTAAGGTAACCTCCTTATTCCTCAACCTACTAATCTAACGATCAAGGATTTCAAATGGGACTTCTTCATAGGAAAGGCTATCTTCCACGGCCATACTTTCTAAAGGGATGACAAAAACTGGATCACCAATTTCTTTAGAAAAGAGATATGAAACACTGGATGCGCTAATGCTAACTCTACAGGCAACTCTAACTCATAGGCTACCTTCTAAAAATGGCTTAAAATCTATTATGGGCCAACATAGAGGGGACTTATCTTTCCCTTATTAGCGAATATCTTCACCCCTTTCATACGTGAAATTTTCAAATACACAAAATCACCAACATAAAATTTGAGCTCACTTCTCCTCACATTAGCATAGGATTTTTAACTACTTTAGGCAGTCTTTAGCCTTTCTCAAATCAACTGAACTTTCTCGATCACCTCGTATACTAAGTCTGGCCCTATCAAAGTAGCTTCACCAACTTCAAACCAATCAATATGAGGCCTACATCCCTACTATAGAGAGCCTTAAATGGAAACATCTTAATACTAGACTAATAGCTATTATTGTAGGCAAACTCGATCAAAGGCAAGTGGTCATCCTAACTATCTTTAAAATTGATAACACAATGCATCAACATATCCTCTAATGACTGAATGGTCCTCTCTACCTAACCATCCATGTATAGGTGGCAGGCTATACTGAGATAAACTTGGGTACCAAGACCCTTTTGGAAAGGCTTCTAAAAATAATAGGTTAACCGGGTACCTCTATCTGATATAATGGTCAAGGGGACTCTATGCAACTTTACCAACTCTCTAAGATAGAGTCTTGCATAATCTTCAGCAGAATATGAAGTGTGAAATCATAAGAAATTTTCTTACTAGGTCATTCTGTCCACAATGGCTCAAATAGAATCATGTTGATGACACGTATGAGGTAACCCCATAAAAATCCATGTTTACCATCTCCCATTTCCAAGTGGGGATGTTAAACTCCTAAAGTGTACCATTTGACCTTTAGTGCTCAACCTTACCCTACTGACAATTTGGACACTTAGCCACAACTTTTGTATTATCCATGAATTTTGTATTATCCTTCTTGATGCCATTCCACAAATAAAATTCCCACAAGTCGCGCTATATCTTAGTGGCTCCTAGGTGAATAGAATATCATGAATCATGTTCTTCTGCAAACATTCATTGCCTTTAACCATCCATATTTTGAACACTAAACCTGCCTTGACAACGAAGCATACCATCTCCCCCTTTAGAGTAAACCTCAACCTTCTGATCCAAAATTGCCTCCTTCAACTTAACTAAAACATAATCGGTGTCTTGTTTTTCCTTTACTTTAGAAATCAAGAAATATTCTGAAGTATTCTAAACCCAAATAATACCTCTGGCTGAGTCAACTAACTGAACTCCTAAACTAGCAAGATAATGAATTTCACGGACTAATTCTTTGTTATTATCCTCCATATGAGCAACATTTCCCATGGACAGTCTACTAAGGGAATCGACCTTAATATTTGGTTTACCCAGGTGTCACAACATACTTATATCATAGTCTTTCAATAATTCAAGCCACATTCTCTAATGGAGATTCATGTCTTTCTATGTGAACACATACTGTAAATCTTATGGTCCATAAACATATAAGCATGAACCACATAAAGTTAATTTCTTCAAATCTTTATGGCAAAAACAATTACGGCCAACATACAATGATGAGTTAGATAGTTCTTCTCATAGGGTTTAAGCAATCTATAAGCATAGGATATGACTTTACCTCGCTGCATCAACACACAACCAAGACCAACTCTGGGAGTATCACAATAAACTATGAACCCACCCAAAACCTCTGGTAGAGTCAATACTGGAGCAGAAGTGAGTCAAGTCTTGAACTCCCAAAAATGATTTTTAAAAGAATCTTACCAATGAAATTTTACCTTTTTCTAAGTTAGTCTGGACATGGGAGAAGCAATTGTAGTAAATCCTTCAACAAACCATCCGTAGTAAGTGTCTAAGCCTAAGAAACTCCTAATATCTGATGGATAAATGGGCCTAGGCTATTTTATTACATCTTTGATGTTTTGAGGATCCAAATGTCGTCACTGGAAATGCTGTGAACAAGGAAAGATAATAATCTAAACCAGAATTCACACTTGCTAAACTTAGTAAATAACTGGTGATCCTTAAGGGTCTGCAAAATAATCCTCAAATGGTTTGCATAGTCACCTTCAGTAAAGGAATCGATGAGGATGTCATCTATGAAGACTATGATGAACATGTCCAAGTCTTTCTTGACAACCTTATTCATCAAGTCTATAAAATATATAGTCATCTGTTAGTCCAAAAGACATAACTACAAATTTAAAGTGATCATATCAAGTTCTGAAGGCTATTTTAAGAATGTCATATTCTCTGACTATGAGATGATAATAGCCAGATCTGAGGTCTATCATAGAGAAAGAATTTACACCCTAAAGTTGATTGAACAAATCATCAATCTTGGGGAGAGGATACTTATTCTTGATTGTGACTTTTTCAGCTGATGGTAGTCGATGTACATTCAAAGGGAACCATCATTTTTGCATGAAAAGAGAACTGATGTGCCCCATAAGGAAATACTAGGCTTGATAAAACCCTTATCTAAGAGATATTTCAACTGCTCTTTCAATTCTTTAAGCTCAGCTTGAGCCATTCTGTAAGTTAGAATTTAAATAGGATTGGTATCTAGGAGGAGATCTATTCCAAAGTCTATTTCCCTCTAAGGAGGGACTCTATGAAGATCTTCAGGGAACACCTATGGAAACTCATTCACTAGTGAAACTGACTCTAGACTTGGGATTTCAGAACTTGAGTCCTTGACTCGAACAATATGGTAGATAAGAACCTTGGAAACCATTTTCCTTACCTTAAGGGATGAGGCAAATTGACCTATTGAGACTGAGGTACTATCCCTCCATTCTATGAAGGGTTCACTAGGAAATTGAAACTGAGTGATTCTATTTCTACAATCAACACAGGCATATCAAGAGTGGAACCAATCCATACTGAGAATAAAATCAAATTCGGTCATCTATAAGTTTAAAAGATCTATTGAAGTAACTTTTTGAGACACTGTGACTGGGCAATTTTTGTATATCCATCTGGATATGATGGAACTACCAATAGATGTGGAAACTGAGAATGGTTCTACTAATATTTTGGGACTGATGCCAAAGTCTACTGCTATATAGGAAGTCACAAAAGAAAGTGAAGCTCCGGGGTCTAACAATACCTAAACATGAAGGTGAAAGAATTATAATGTACTAGCAACCATATCCGAAGAACTTTCTTGATCCTATCGAGTCTAGAGGGCATAGAGTTGATTTTAAAATTTCCCACTAGTGGGTTTGGAGATGGTACCCTACTGAATCGGGCAGTCTACTAGAGCTAATGAGAAGTTAGACTAACCCGGTTAACGAAAATCTTTACTCTTCTAGCCAACTACTGGACACTTCCTGATTTTGTGGACTGAATTTCCCCGCCCAAAAAATATGTCACTACCTTCCATGCACTCATCTTTTTGGTTCTTACCATATCTCCTACAAACTAGGTTGGTGCAGCCACTGTTAACACTACCTTGTCTCTTAGAGCCTAGTGCTCTATGTCGATTGTCCTATCTAAACTTAGGCACTAGAGCACTGGAGCACTGGTAGAGGATGGGGATGGAGGTGTAGATTTATAGAAGAACTGAGAATGATTCTTGCCATTTGACCTTTGCTGAGAAAAGTTAAAGCAACCAGTTGTGGCCCTTTTATCTTCTCTTTCCCCTTCCTTGGACTTTTCTTGCTCAATCTTCTAAGTATGGACCATTAATCTAGAAAGTTCCATCTCCTTAATCAACATAGTTTTTCTACACTCCTTGACAACATCATCTGACACACTAAACACAAACTTGCTTATTTTAGCCCTAGAATCAGCCACCATAGGTGGAGTATACCTTGCCAACTAGGTGAACATGAGTGAATACTCCTTCATACTCATGTTAGCATGCTTTAGATTTATAAATACTTGTAGCTTGGCCTCCCTTAACTCAGTGGGAAGAATCTATCTTAGAATGCTGTAGCAAACTCATCCCACTCTGTAGGCCCTACCTCAACACCTCTGTCCTTCTTCCACTACTTGAACTAAGTATGAACCACCCCTTTCAATTGGTAAGCATCTAAGTTAGCACTCTCACTAGGAGTAACACCCATGCTATTTGTCACTTTTTTGCACACAATCAAGAAACTTTGGTAGATCCTCCTCAGACTTGGATCAGAGAACACTGGGGGATTCATTTGAGGAAAGTCTTGGATATTAGCTGTTGTTGTGTTCACTACTGGATTTGCTAGGGAAATAACCTATTAGATATTTTAGGCATCCATAGTCTGGACCAAAACTGTGAAAGTGGTCCTGAATTTAACATGGGAGACATATTCGATCAAAGGGTTTTCCTGAACAGGTATGGGTGCAGGCTGATCCCTATTCCTTCTTACATTATTCCTTCTGGGAGCCATTTTATGTAAATGAATAAAGGATGATTAATAATAGGGAATTTAATAGAGCTCTTGCACCATCGTATGACATGAACAATGAAAGAAGTGAAACTTTTCCTAAAATGTCTCATATCCTTTAGCCAATAAGTATGGAGTGCTTCTCACCCATGCACAAGACTCTACTTAACATGGCTATCAGGCATCTTAGAACACTTTAAACCCTGTGCTCTTATACTATGTTTTTTCACTACCCGAGAATACCCCTTAGTCATGACACGATGCTTAAGGCCACAATTGACCCAAAGATAATCCACGATCTGGAGCAAGCTTTAAAGACTGAAAAAAATAATTAAATACTATGTGGAGGTCATTTAAAAGAATATCAGAGTAATCTAATCAATCACAAAAACCTAACTAATTGTCTGACTATCAGAAAGTCTCTAGAAATGATGAGTTATTAGAACAAGTCCCCAACTAACTCTGGCTACTGAAAATAACATAAAGGAAAATAACTGAAATGAATTAATAATTATGTAACTACTCCTTGACTGATGAGGACTCACCAATATTATAGCTGAGTAGTATGAGAGTAGACTATGTGTGATCTAGGAACTGAGCATCCAAACTTATATTGTGAAATCAGTAAAGCATAAAATAGAGTATGCAGATTAGTACTTTGAATATACTGGTATGTGAGATAGATGCTAGATGATATACATCAAGGTACCGAACATGAATGCATGAACATGTAAAACGAATGGAAGGCCAAGCATAAACATATACTAAAATGATTTGAATAACTGAATATTTGATATATGGACACTTGGTCATGCAAACCTAAACTAGTATGATCTGACTACTAAAATGAAACTGCGGGATATAATATTTAATTGACATGCCCCAATCTTAGCAAATCGGGGTCCAACCTGTAATTCCAGTTTGAAGGGTGTCAATACCTTGCCACGGGTATCGACACTAGTTGTGTGGATCCACTAAACTATGTCTATAAGGACTAGGGTGTCACCCTAAACTTGCAAGTTTCTCTAAGAGAGTGTCAACCCTATACTTGCAGGAAGACATCTCATAACTTACGCTAGATACATAGTCCCGGAACTTAGGGAATTCTACTAATGGTCTCACCCTAAAATGGCAGGTAAAACATCATCCATAGGTTCACTCGGTGCTAAGTTCTATTCCAATAGAACTGACACAAATACTGATGAAGGTTTAACATAATTCTTACTGATAAATGATCAACATGATAATTACCTGGGTATACTAACACAAACGTGGTCTGAATAATTTATAACCTAAAATCTATGACATGCATGACTATCTGGGTGTCAAGTGTTCATAACCCACTATCACTGAGAATACAGTAAATAAAAAATCATCAAATGCTAACATAATGAGGGAATTTCCATGTCTTGAACTTAAGAATGCTATGATCTTATCAGTATTATGGAGGAATACATATTCATGATAGAATTCAAGAGCTAAATTTAAGAATTAAGAAATTAATGCTTTTCATGGAACCCTAAATCAAAATAAAATAATACTTGAGAATTTTGGGAAACTTTGGGACTCAATTGGTCAAAGTAACCTATTGATGAATATCCCACATACCTGAATTTCTTGACTTCTTGAAGAGAAATTGGATTTGGGGCCTTGGGAGGTGAATTATGAAAGAAACCCTAGACTTTTTGTTCTTGAGAGTGAGAGAGAAATTGATATCGTTAATCGACTAAGAAATGGGAAAAATAATGCCTTTTTATGTTTTAAGTCATGGGTTGGGAGATTAAATAGGAGAAAAGACCAAAAGCCCTTCAACCTTATGTGAATAAAACAAAGGCTGGACAACTTTTACACCTCGACGTGGCATATTTCTTATTGTAGAGACAATCCTCTATGCTATGCTGATATCACAGAGACTATCCTTCGTGACATGTCAATATCACAGAGGAACACTACTACTGTCCTACACCAATATAGCAAATGGTAATCTTTGTGATACGGCAAAAACATAGAGGCTTACTGCTTTGAAATTTTAAAATGACCCCTAACCTCATCCAAAATTCCCAAAATTGTTCCAAGACACCCTACTAATATACCTTAACACCTTTTAAGTCAAAAATTGATGTTTCAAACAAGGAAAGGCGAAAAATAAAATACTCAAAATTTTAAGGGTATTATAGTGATTGGTTATGACACTTATCTATGGTTTGAAACAATCTCTTTGGGTACTTTAAACACATGACGAATAGTTGGAAACATAATAAGGAGCTTGTGGGGTATTACAAATTCCTAATGTATTTCAGGCATGTTTCTCTTTCCCCAAACTTTATTTTAAATTAAGGCATAAATTGAATTGATTTTTAACAATGCCAAAACAACCAGATACCTAGTATAGTCCCACTAAGTGGGGTCTGGGGAGAGTAAGTGTACACAGTCCATACAACTATCTTAGATGCAAGATAGAGAGGTTATTTTCGATAGACCCTTGGCTTACAATAAAACAATCTTGACAAGGAATAGTAAAAGAACAAGATACAATAGAAATAAAAAATATTCAACAATACCATAAGAAAGAGACACTAAGTAGAACAACGAAAGAAACAACAACTTAAACTCATAGTAATCTTCTACCCTAATTCGCCTTCTCCACAACTTCCTGTCTAGGGATATGTCCTTAGTAAGCTGGATCTTCTCTATGTTATGTCTAATCACCTCCCTCTAATATTTCTTCGGTATACCTTTACCTCACTTAAAACCATCTTTAGCTAATATCTTATACCTCCGCACTGGGGCATCAATGTTCCTCTTTATGACATAATCGAACTAGCTCAACCTGGCTTCCCTCATCTTGGCTTCATCGAAGCCACTCCTACCTTATTTTGAATAACCTCATTTCTAATCCTATCCTTTCTAGTACATCTACACATCTATCAAAGCAAACATCTACACATCCATCAAAGCATTCTCATCTCTTCCACCTTCATCTTCTAGGTGTGGGCCTTCTCAGCAGGCAACTACTCCATCCTATACAATAGAGATGGTGATACGACCCAAACTAGGGCCTAGTCTTGTCGAGAATATTAAGTCCAACCAGGATCAAAGACCACCCTCATTACCTCAATATTAACAACACTTCACCCCATGTCTAATGAATTTAAAAAATATAACAAGATAGAACAGTAATAGTGTAAAAATAATAGTGTAAGTCTATAACCGTAACCAAAAAGCCACAACTAAATGTCCAACCAATACCAATCCCAATGCCAATACCAATACCAATGGTAACACTAATACCGACACCGCCTATGCTTATAGTAGTCCGATAAAGTCTTTAACTAGAATAAAAGAATATTCGATCGGGATATGCCCGTGACTATAGCCAAAACCAAAACCAAAACCAAAGAAATAACAATAAAAAAAAGAAGTCTACATCATGAAATGGAGTCTTCCAGAGTATGGAATCTCAACACTTCAATATGAATCGAAGATATTCTCGAATCTTAGTCACCGAGTGATACACCCAAATTATAACTTTCTTACGAAAGTGTAAGCGGTCGTTGTCAAATATAGAATCCAAAAAAGGTTGGGGTCGAATCCCATAGGGAATACTTGTGCACTAAGTAAGCCAATTCTTAATGGACTGTTGATTTAAGGTTCCAGAATAAAGGGGGGTTTTAATGTGTTAATAGTATTCTTTCATTTCTGTATCATACAGAGGTCCAGCTAGTAAGAGTTAATGCAACTATAATTTCAATGAGAATGAGTTAACTAGAGTTATGCTCACCGAGATGTTCGAACAGTTAGGGTTGTGAATTTATACTCGATTTCTAACTTATAATTTCAATTGCAAGAAATATTAAATTCTAAGGATTACCCACTTGTTTATCAACCTAATGGGTATTTCATCTTTTACTTTTTTTGAACTTAAAAGATTCATGTATTATTCAATAGAACTCTCATGAGGGTTAATCCTGTTAGGGCATTAACCCTTAAACCAAAGGGTAAGCCTATGGATTTCATGTGAATCACCTCTTTTCCCAATATCCATTTTCATGTTCAGACAAGTGGTGTTCATGGGCTTACTTCTCAAGTTTTCAACCAAGAGATGACTTTATATTGAAAAGAGATTTATGCAATTTAGATAGATATTAGAAATCAAATGGATTCACAATAACTCTCTACATCAAGGCTCCCATAACCATAGTTATGGGAGTTTAGCTGCTCATATCCAAATATGATATCAAAGACATAATAATGTTCATAAATATCTTCAAGAGAGTACTTACAAAAGTTACAATATTGTTCTTCTCAAGCTTCAATGGAAAATATGGAAATAATAATCAGATCTTAGTTTCTAGCTTCAAATCTAAAAAAAAGGTGTTACGATGCTCTCAATAGAGGAGAAAGTATGATAATACTGTCAAAAGTTCCAAAATAAAACCTAATAATTAGTATTTATATAATTCTAGGAACTGGGGTTTTAAAATTTAAAACTCAGAATTATCGTATCATGCTCGACGGGTTGAGGGACGGTTCATCACTTAGGCGATGGTTCGTCGCCTGGACTGTCGCTGGAGCTCCAGTGATACTGCATTCTATTTCTATGCGACGGGTTAGCCGACAGTTTATCACAGGGTTAATGGTCTGCCACCTGGACCATTGTGGGATTTCCAGTGATATTGCCTTCTGCTTCTGGGTGGCGGTTAGGCCGACGATCCATTGTATGGTTGACAATTTATCTTCTAAATCATTGCTTGTAATTTTTATGTTATTATGCCTAGTTTTTCCAAGTTATTCTTCATGCTCAGTTCTTGTCCTGAAAATACTAAAGTCCAATGTTAAATACAATAATAGTTGCTTAAAAACACACAATTATCCTAAGAAAAAGGCCTAAAATGTTCTGTCAAAAGTCAGAACATCAATACCCTCAACTTAAGGCAACTGCTTGTCATCAAGCAACTCAACACTAAGATGCATATATGAACGACATCATGATGGGCATTTTACAGTCAAACCAACAGAATCATACAATTATTCAATGCCATTCGGCTATGTGATCTCAACACATATGGATCTACCACTGGCATTAACTACTAATCAGCACATTCATAGCCACAAATACAACACCCCAAGAAATAAGTAGACCAAGTATAACTCAATGTACCCTTATAGTCAAAGAATTCCACCTCACATTATACAATCAAATCATGGATGAAACTAAGACTCTTACTCTCAGAAAAGAAGTTACAAATATAGTGCACACCCATAAGTTTGCCCTTTTTATCTAATGTTCTCTCATAAATGACTCGCCAAGATTAAGCAGGAATTGCTAAGGGTTGTAATGAGGTTTTAGGCTTGGAGAGGATTGATCATTTGGACAAGTGACTTAAAGTAAAAAAGTTCACTCTCTTTGCCTTTTTTGGTAGCTACTCACTTGGATTACAGTTCTTTTTGCTCATTTAAAATCTTTATTATCCATCCGTGCCCTTGCCATAACCTAGTTTTTTATAAGAATAGCAGTATTAACTACCCTCTACTTAAGCTGATGTAGTTAGTTGAGGTGCATAACATCTATTTAGATATCTAACTAGACCAGGGACAGATTCTACCTCTCAAATCAACTTTAACTCTCCCTCTTAGGCTGCCAACAATCTAACAGTAGCCACTCTCAACGTAGGAAATTTTCCTAAGTTAAAGTGCACAGTGTCCAAAATTGGACCAAGGCCAAATCTAAGTGTTAACACCTTCTAGAGAGTGAATCAAACTTATTTGGACAGAACAAACACTAACAAAGCTTAGAAGGGTTTACAAAGAAAACAAAATATTTTTGGTGGGTCATTATTTTGGCTAAGTGGACTAACAAAACAAGGAGTCCTACTATCCTATCTTATTGGGTCAAACACATGACAACATCCAATGAACCGGACAAGTTATAGGTGTAACACTTATGCAAGAACTTCATAAATACTCACAGACAGAGGCATTGAGTTAATTACTATCCTATTAACTCTTGGGATTCATATCACATAGCTATGCTTTGCTTCACCTTACATTCTAATGCCATTTTCAGAGTCACAAATGGTTTCATAAAACTTTACCACATGGTAAGAAGAAATAATTATACAAAAATTCAAAATACTTTGCCCCAATCACTTATCATACATATATACATAATGATGCCAACAAAATAGAAAATAACTTATATAAATAATCACTTGACGATATATATAGAACATCACATGAAAATAAAAATGCAAACTAGACATGCCAGTTCTCCTAGATAAAACATGAGGGAAAAAACATCGGCAACATAAACCCCCATGGTACAAGTATCACCCCCTACTAAAACAAGATACAATGTCCTCAATGCATGCAAAGTAAGAACAAAAGGAGGAAAATACTTGTACATCCTCTTAGTCAGATGAGGTATCAGTCAAATGGTCTGAGACTACTTTGGCCTTGTCTACAACAACATTGAACCCTATGGTGGTAGGGGTCTTCACATCAATATTCTTCGGAATTGGAGGGATCTCACGGTGAATAGGGTCAAAAATTGGTGGGGCCAAACTGGTGAAAACACCTGTAGCTTCATCCTACAGTCTCTTCTTTCGCTTTTGCTCTGTTCTCTTTGACCTCTTAAGTGCTTTCTACATATCATAGTCTTCTGTCTCTTTCGGTGTCATGGCTTCAAGTCTTTTTTTCTTAGCTGCTCTCTTTATATCTTTCTCAGTTTTTCATCTGTCTCTGCTATTTTCTTACCCTTGTCTTTGATCGGTCTCCCTATTAAGTCAATAATACCTTCATCCTCATCACTTGTAATCTAGGATGGATCAAATATGGGCTACTGTGGCTACTATTTCAGCTCTGATATATCTACCTGGGCCTTTCTAAACTCTACTATAAATTTGGAAAAATCCAGAATGGACATGGCATCAAGCTTCTTATTGATTTGCTCCTTCATATAATCCATTCTTAACTGAATGTTCCTGAAAGGATGTACTACTACCTCTATAATTCTTTCAACAAAGGGTTTGAATATAGCTAACTATTTTTCAAACCTTTTCTGGGCTTGGATCGACTTCACAAAGTTCTCCTGGTTTAGCCTATATTTAGAATACTAGGGTGGAATTGATGCAGAATTTATAGTCCCACCCATAGGCATCGAAGCTAAACCTGCAGATGTGGTAGGAGGCATAATATAGCAAGAGGTAATGGTATACCTGAAGGAACCTCTGATCATTTAGGAATTGGTGCCGAGTGAGTCTGATAGGATGGAGTTCTATTGACTCTCATATCAAACTTTGAGTCACCCCTTGTCTGCTGAATATCTTATTTGTGTATTTCCCGGAGCTCATTATCAGCTTCACTGATTAAAGGGACATTTACCTGCTTGCATAAATCTGTGATAAGACATGGAAATGGCAGTGCGGTTATGGTTTTATGATCGCAAGTAAATAATTCATCTACAATAGTATGGCTAAAATCTACTGTCAATCCCTTAATTAATATGGCAAAAATCACAACTTTATTAATTTCTAAGTAGTTATCACCGCTTGTTGGCATTAGCCTCAGTCTCATAATTGCCCACCAGAATTTGGACCAAAAGCTTAGGGACAACTTAGATATCTATTCGTGGTGGTTGTGTAACCACACTGGCTCACCTTTCTCTGTCAATATTCTGGCTAGCCAACGCCTTTGGTTGGTCGCCTTGAATAATCGATGCTCCAAATCTGGTATTGCACTCGGTATCCAATATTTAGGCCCGAACAACAATTTATTCAATGTATGCTCTGAGATATCTATGTTGACTCCACGCACAAAAACTGTGTCTAGATTATTCATGTCACTATCTGATGTACCTAGGAGGTAGTCCTTCTCCAGTAATGCCAATTAGTTAATGAAAAACTCATGTACTAGATTCAGTTGATAGGTTTCGACTGGCCTACTCATCCATGCCAACTCATATTAATTGAATCAGTGCTTAAGTTCTAGATACTCGTGCAGTGTTGTTTTCACAATTTGATGTTCCTCCAAAATAGGTGTCTTTACTTCCAACCTGTCTATTTTCTTGAGCCCTTTATAGAAATGGTCCCAAGCTCCTTCAACCTACTATCTGATAGCCTCTCATAGTTGTGGGTCCTTACGCCGAACCATGTTTGGGTCCTCCTTTTCTCAAAACTCCTCTTGGATGAAGTTAGATATTTCAATCGGGCCTGGACTTGAGCTACTGCTGCTACTGCTTTCACCTTTCTCTTCAAAATAAGAGGATGAAGAAATCACCTAATGTCTTTGTTGGGTGATGTATGTCGGTGCGTCTGAACCCTATGGTGACTCTTGCCTGACTCTTTAGCCTCTACCCTTGCCTCTGGTTGGATGGAGTTTGTTTGCCATATTATCTATAAGTGAAGCCTTTATCAGTTTACAAACTCAAACCAGAAGAAAGAAAATTTTTTGACCAGCGACGATAGGGTGACGGTCCGTCGACCCCAACCATCGAGTCAATTCCAGTAGCTTCAATTCTGGGGTAGTTGTGATAGCTTCGAATGATGGTTCATCGGGGTTCCTATGGCTCATCGCACAAACCGTCGCCTGTACTTTTCAAATTTGAGCTTCATTTTGGCATTTTGTCGAAAACTTGGCGTACAATTATTTTAAACAGTATTTTCATGACATTTATGTTAATAATACGTCACAATTTTAGCCATTTTTGGTCCATGGGCTACTCAAGCTTCACCCAAGGTAGTGTTTATCAGGTTTCAACTTAATTTAGACCCACACAGTATCAATAAGAGAAGAGAGAATTGTTTTAATATTATTGCCTTCACCTATTTGATTTGTTCCTCATGTTGAATAAAATATAGAGTGATGAAGAGATCATACCTTAGTAATGCAGTACTTGGTCACTACTCTGACTTGCACACTAAAAATAGAACAATAGATGGACCTTTGCTTTTTGTGAAAGACTTTGTTTTTATTATGATGGAAAGATAAAAAGGTGAAGTGGAGTTTAAATAGATAGGAAAGGGAAGAGGAGAAGTTTTAGAATAAAATGAAAAGACTCAGGTACGTTGAATGCATGGAAAATAAATAGTCTCAAGCACTTGAACAGTTGGAGCATTAATTAAACACTGTAAATTATCCATTAAAAACCATTTAGTAATTGAAATTGATCCAACCCAACCCACTCAACTAGGGTTAAGTGCGATGGTTTAAGCGACGGTTTGTCGGATGACCCGTCGACCATTCTAGTAACCTTATTTTGTAACTCATTGATGATGGTTTGTCCGATGATCTGTCAAGCTTGCGATGGTCCATCATTCAACCCATCACTACTTTCCAGTAACCTGGTTTTTAGCATTTGCTGTGACGGTTCCCAATAACGGTCCATCAAGGCAACGACGGTCCATTAGTTGGTCCGTCAGTCACCCCCAACTCTTTTAGCTTTTTGTTTCCTATAATTTCATACCTGCACACTTTCACGAACTCTTCTGCTTGCACAAAACAAACAAATAACTTACAGTAATACTTTACAACAACACAATGTGGGTTGCCTCCCACTAGCTCTTGATTTATCATCACAGAACGGCTCAGTTATCTCAATTACTTAGACTTCATCAAGATAGATGGTAGCAATACTCTTTATCGAGTCCCTTCGACCAATATAAAGTTTCACACGCTGCCCATTAACCTCGAAGACACTTCCATCTTTATTTTCAAGTTCCACTACTCCAGACGAGTAGACTTGGTTAACTTTTAATACGTCAGACCATTTAGATTTGAGTTTACCTAGAAAAAGCTTGAGTCTGTAGTTAAAGAGGAGCACCATGTCACCTTTCTAAAAAAACCCGCTTTTCAATTCTGCGGTCATGTATCTTCTTTATTCTTTCCTTGTATATATCTGCTCTTTCATAATCTCCGAGATGAAACTCATCTATCTTATTTAGCTTCCCCAGTCTCATATCAACTGGCTCATTCCAGTTCAGGTTAAGCCGCTTTAATACTTACAGAACTTTATGCTCTAGCTCAATCGACAAATGACATGCCTTGCCATAAACCAATTAATATGGTGACATGCCAATAGGTTTCTTGAAAGTTGTTCGATAAGCCCATAATGCATCGTCCAGATTCCTAGACCAATCTTTTTTGCTAGCATTTACAATCTTGGAAAGGATAGCCTTGATTTCCCAATTAGAGATTTCCATTTTCTCACTGGTCTATGGGTGGTATGGGGTTGCCACCTTATGTTACTTAACTCCATATTTTGCCAAGGCGGCTTTGAATATTTTGTTGCAAAAGTGTGATCGTCCATCGATTATGATGGTACATAGTACCCCAAAGTGAGAGAAGATATTTCTTCTTAAGAATACAACAATCCACTTTCCTTCATTATCCGCCAAAGCCACTGGCTCGACCCATTTTGACACGTAGTCCACAACGACCAATATGTACTTCATCCTAAATGAGCTCACAAAGGGCCCCATGAAGTCAATGTCCCAGACATCAAATAATTCTACCTCTAGCATTTTATACATTGGCATCTCAAGGTGCTTTGAGATAGAGCCTTGCCTTTGACATTGGTCAGATCTTTTTACAAACTCGTAGGCATCGTTGAACAAGGTGGGCCAATAGTAGCCACTTTGAAGCACTTTTCTTGTAGTCCTATCACCTGCATGGTGACCTCTAACTGGGTAGGCATGACTCGATTCTAGTATACTCAACATATCTACTTCTGGGATGCATCGCCTAATAATGCCATCCGTACACCGCTGAAATAAAAATGGCTCATCCAAGAAATAGTGTGTCACATCATGGATAAAATTTTTCCTTTGATGAAAGAAAAGATTCTTTGGCATTACTTAAATTACCACATAGTTTGTGAAGTCAGAATACCAAGGTACTTTTTTGAGCACTGCAGCTAATATTTTCTCATTCGGAAGGGAATCATCAATCTTTAGCTCGTTCTTGACTGCCTGCTCGCCTTCGAGTCTGGATAGGTGATCTGCCTCCTGATTCTCATGTCCCTTCTGATCCTTGACTTCAAAGTCAATTTCCTAAAGTAGAAATACCCACTAGATCAACCTTGGCTTAACATCCTTCTTCGCCATTAAGTACCATAAGGCAAAGTGGTCAGTGTGCACCACTACGTTGGTACCTAACAAATATGCCCGAAACTTCTCAAAAGCATACAAAACTTTTAGAAGTTCCTACTCATTCTTAGTATAATTATTTTGAGCCCCATTTAGGGCCTTGATTGCATAATATATCAGATGGAAAAACTTCTTTTTCTTTTGGCCAAGAACAGCTCCATGCGCAACTCTACTGGCATCATATATAATCTCGAACGACTTCGTCCAATCATGAGCAACAATAATTGGAACCTCCTCTAGTTTTAAATTAAGGCATTCAAAAGCCTTACTGTAGTCATCATCAAAAGTGAACTTGGCCTCCTTATCTAAAAGTTTGAAAAGTGGGTTTACAATCTTTTAGAAGTCCTTTTATGAATCTGCGGTAGAATCCCGCATGACCGAGAAAGCTACATACCTCTTTGACTGAGATAGGCGGAGGTAGTTTCTCAATCACTTCAACCTATGCCTTATCTGCCTCAATGCCTTTAGCTGAAATTTTGTGACCAAGAACAATGCCCTTCTTCACCATGAAGTGGCATTTTTCCTAGTTATGGACAAGGTTGAAGTCTTCACACCGCTGGAATGCCCAACTAAGGTTAAGCAAGCAGAGATCAAAAGAATCACTGACCATCGAGAAGTCATCCATAAACACCTACAAGGTGTCTTCAACCATATCAGAAAGGCATCCATTTAAAAGCAAATATACCATATGGGCACGTGAATGTCATCCTTTCCTAATCTTCAAGAGCAATAAAAATATGATTATAACCAGAGTACCCATCTAAGAAATAGTGCCAACCCCTTTCCGCTAGCCGATCCAATATCTGATCCATGAAAGGCATTGAGAAGTAGTCTTTCAGTGTCCACAAGTTGAGTTATTGTAATCCATATACACCATCAGCCCAGTAACAGTTTTGAGTAGGATCAACTCATTTTACTATTTGAAATGGGGTATACCACCCCTGCGTCTAACTACTTGATGATTTCTTTTTTCACCACATCTTGTATAGGTGGGGTTAGATGATGCTGGTGCTTAGTAATCGAGACACAATCCTTCTCTAGCTTAATCTTATGTGTATATATACCAAAAGAAATGTTGATAATATCTGCAATTGTCTAACCAATAGCCCTCTTATATCTCTTAAGAATATAGGTAAGGTCTTTCACCAGGTTAACCACAATAATAACAGGTAATGTATTCCCACTTCCTAAGAACATATACCTCAAATGGTCGGGCAACTCTTTCAGCTCCAAGGTAGGTGGCTCTTCTATTGAAGGTTTAACAGGTAGACTTGGACAATTTTTAAAGTCCAAATCCAACTTCTTAGGTGCATATGAATAAGGCCCTATGCCCGTTAAGGCACACACAGTCTTCTCATAATCATTGATACTGTCATGATCAAAATTCATCAATACAGCGGCTAAAGTCTCAACAAAAAATTTTTCTTCTATAGGCACTTTCTGCTCCTCCTTATAATAGACATCCACAAGAGAGAATATGCTCATATATTTATGCTGTTTCATGAACTGGCATACAACAAATTGAACTACCTCATTCTTCAGCCTAAATAGTAGCTCATTTGCCCTTAAATCAATAAGTACACTCTCGATGAGGAGAAAAGGTCAACCCAAGATTATGGGCACTTCAAAATCCACCTCGCATGAATGACAAAATTAGCTAGGAATAAGAAACTAGCCACAATTAATAATACGTCATATAGAATCCCCTCATGTCGTTTCACAGACTTGTCCACCATAACTAGCCTCATGTTTGTAGGAGTAGGATCCCCCTAACCTAATTTCTTATACACATCAAGTGGTATTAAGTTTACACTAGCTCCTAAATCACATAGAGATTTTGGAAAATCAAGAAACCCAATAGTGCACGGGATGGTAAATGCTCCCGGGTCTGCCTTCTTATGCACCAAAGACCTTGTAGAGATAGCACCAAAATGATGGAGATTGTCCATAGGCTAATATCTAACCATCCGCTTCTTCGTGACAAGGTCTTCCATAAAGTTTGTATACCCGAGAATTTGTTCCAATGCCTTCACCAATGGCAAATTGATCATCAACTGCTTAAGCATGGCCATAAATTTGCCAAAATTTGTGTCGTCTTCCTTCTTCTTTAATAGATGAGGAAATAAACGAGGTGGTTTTAGGAGAGTGGTGATCACCACTTCAGCCTTTTTTCCCTTGCCCTTCTCTATCTTATCAATCTGCTAAGGTTTAGATGGTGTATCATCAATAATCTCATCTAGTTTTTCAGACTCTACTAGATGATCAATTTCTACTTCTTCAATATCATTATCTATAATATAAACCAAAGGCTTGCCTACAGGAGGGCTTGCCAATAGCTTACCACTCCTAGTGGTAATTGCCATATATAAACCATCCTTTCTTGGGTTCTGAACAATAACACTTGGTAGGGTACCACTCTTCCTCGAACCATCTTTCTTAATAATAAGTGCTTAGTAAGAAGATCCATCTATGTTTTCATGTGAGCCATGTCCTAGTCATGCTCTTCTTTCCTCTGCCCCTGCTCTGCGGTCATGCTAATAGATATAATAGAGATTTCTACCTTAAAATCCCTGGTATGCCAAGCTCTACTTTGTTTCATTATACGATCAAGCATCTAAGCTGCTTCAGGAAAATTTAGATCCAAGAATGTTCAACCTACAACATTATCCACTACTAGCTTCGTCACAGAGTTTAAGGCCCGATATAAGATCTCCATCAGGTGAATATTATTCATATGATGATTTGCACACTGCGTAAGTTTCTTGTTGAAACTCTCCCAAGCCTCATGGAAAGACTCAATTTAAAGCTATCTGAAATTGCTAATCTCATCTCTCAACTGTGCCCTTTTGGATGGCGGAAAGAACCTTTTTAGGAAAGAATCTTTAAGTTTCCTCCAGTTGGTAATAGAGTCGGGAGTTAGCCCATTCAACCATAAAGTTACCTCCCCAGATAGAGACAACGAGAACAGTCGCAACCAAATAGCATTTTGCCCAATTCCTGGATTGTCAAATGATTTGCATGTCAAGATAAAATTAACTAAATACATATTCGGGTCACACCTGCAAGTCCACTGAATATCCCTTTGGGATTTAATAACTGTATCATAGTGCTCATGATATTAAACTTGGATTGGGGTGCTAAGGGCAGAGGAATAATAGCCCCTATTGCACCAGCTCCATCCAAGTCATCATAATCATCTTCTAGTTCAAATTGGATAACCTGGCATTCTGGTCTCACCCTAATAGGACAATTTCTATTGACATTTCTATTCTCCGGTGCAGGCACATTGTCTGCACACCTCGGGTTGACCAGATTTAATAAATCATTATCACCTAGATCATCATCATCTGGGTTTAGTTGCCGTCCTGCATTATTTGCATTCTGCTGGTTCACTTGTGCAGCTACAAAAATAGCTAGTCTAGCTACTTTTTGCTGAGGAACTGCTCTCTCTGGGTCCTATTGACCATCCATTCTAACAATAAGTTGAGGTTCCAGATGAATAGGTAATAAAGGTTCACCTGATCTCTATGTACTTGGCATACAAGATGATCAACCTGCATAAAACAAAAACAACAAACAAAAAGTAAAATTTAGGAAACTTTGACCAAAGGTCAATTAACAATCACAGAATTAATTGACAACCATATTCTTCGGCAATGGTGCCAAAATTTGATACGCTCAAATTACAACTTTCTTACAAAAATGTAAGCGATCGTTGTCAAATATAGAACCCAACAAAGTTTGGGGCCGAATCCCACAGGGACTACTTGTGCAACTAAGTAAGTCGATTCTTAATGGACTGTTGATCTAAGGTTCCAGAATAAAGAAGGGTTTTAATGTGTTAATAATATTCTTTTATTCTTGTATAACACAGAGGTCCAACTAATGAGAGTTAATGCAAGTATAATTTCAATGAGAATAAGTTAACTAGAGTTATGCTCACCGAGATGTTCAAATAGTTAGGGTTGTGAATTTGTGCTTGATTTTTAACTTATAATTTCAATTGCAAGAAATATTAAATTCTAAGGATTTCCCACTTTTTTCTCAACCTAATGGGTATTTCTCCCTTTAATTCTTTCGAACTTAAAGGATTCATGAATTATTCAATAGAACTCGTATAAGGGTTGATCCCATTAGGGAATTAACCCTTAACCCAAAGGGTAAACCTATGGATTTTATGTGAATCACCTCTTTTCCCAATATCCACTTTCTTGTTTAGACAAGTGGTGTTCATGGGATTACTTCTAAAGTTTGCAACCAAGAGAAGTCATTATAATGGAGAGTGATTCATGCAATTTAGAAAGATGTTAGAAATCAAATGGATTCACAATCCTAAGCAACTCTCTACATCAAGGCTCTCATAACCCTAGTTATGGGAGATTAGCTACTCATCTCCATATATGATATCAAAGACATATTGATGTTCATAAATAGCTTCGAGAAAGTACTTACAAAACTTAAAATATTGTTCTTCTCAATATTTAATGAAAAATATGGAAATAATAATCAGATCTTAGTTTCTAGCTTCAAATCTCAAAGAAAAGTGTTGCAATGCTCTCAATAGAGGAGAAAGAATGGTAATACTGTCAAAAGTTCTGAAATAGAACCTAATACTTAGTATTTATATGATACTAGGAACTGGGATTTTAAAATTTAAAACTCGAAATTTCCACATCATGCTCGACGGGTCGGGCGATGGTTCGTCACTAAGGCGACAGTTCGTCGCCTGGACTGTCACCGGAGCTCAAGTGATACTACATTTTATTTTTTGGTGATGGGTCAGCCAACAGTTCATTATAGGGTCGATGGTCCATCGCCTGAACCATCACGGGACTTCCAGTGACACTGACTTTTGCTTCTAGGCGACGGTTAGGCCGATGGTCTGTCGCATGGTCGCCGGTCCATCGCTTAAGTCGTCGCTTGTAATTTTTCTCTTGTTTTGCCCAGTTTTTCAAAGTTATTCTTCATGCTTAGTTCTTGTCCTAAAAACACTAAAGTCCAATGTTAAATACAATAATAGTTTCTTTAAAAATCACAATTATCCAAGAAAAAGGCCTAAAATGTTCTATCAAAAGCCAGAACATCACTGAACATGGGAATGGTAGTATGGATGATTTCTGTATCGCATGGGAATACAATGCCCAAAGACAGTTAGCAAAGTGAATGCTGGCGTGTAAATCAGAGATTAAGATAAAATAATGTCGTCAATCAAAACGAAATGAGATAACCATATGCAATCACATTTATATATATTTATATACCATGCTGAGGTAGGGAACAAGGTTTTGTATGCATTTAAAATCTTAACCTAGATTGTATTGCTTAACTATCATAAATTGACACACGGACTATATGGGTCCATGTAACCTTATGAGCGAGCCCTAGTGTATATAGCCACATGAACCAGATCTATTACAGGAGGCCGAGGAGTCGCATGTACCCTTCACTCTTTATGATACATATATACAAGTATAAACTTAGGGGAGTCCCATATACCCCACAAACATAAGGTCACCAAGAACAACCTTCATGTCTCTAAACATGAGTTTCCATTATCTGTCTTTTGGACTCACACCTTCATGACTAGCTATCAAAACCCCGATTATTGCATAATTAAAACCTTCAAAAAGTATCCAAACTACCAATTCCAGGAGTGAATTGTTAAAAAATTATCAAGTGGTATCGTTATACCGACTATAACTTTCAAGAAATATCATTAGCTAACACTTAGAGGATTTATCATGTGGGGGATTCATATGTACCCCATAAGGTATTCAATTTAATTCAATTTATGGCCACCATGTCCCTTTTAAAGTTATCCATCAATCATTAACATTTTTATGCCAAGCCTTAGTTTAAGAAAGAATTCAAACTTCTAACAATATCATTCTCATTGGCAATTTTAGAAATAGGTTGAGGGCATGCCATTATCAAAGACAAAATCATCAAATATGAGGTTCAACCATGACCCCATTATTAAATCACCATTTCCATGCACCCACATGTGAAAAACCAATTTTAAAAACATGAATAGTCACTATTTAAAACATAGAAAATAATATTCAAAGATATGCATTAAAACCCCTCAGCTTCGGTTTAAAAAACTACCCTTAATGATTCATGATCAATGCTTTAAACATATTCTTTAAGTAAACTAACAAAAAGGGAAGAGTCGGATGCCTAAATTACAAAGATTCATAGAGAGAAATTGATCCTTAAGCCCTTAGATGACTACTTTGGAGAAACCCTAGCCAATTTTTGTTGAGTGGATTTTGAGGGATTCAAGAGGATGTTTAATCTTGTTAAGTGTAGAATGAATTACCAAAAAGTGTTATAGGGATGTGGGGGTCCTAACGGTTTTAAGTGAGAAATTCCTAAAGTACCCCCGGCTAAAAACTGTAAAAAGATCGCAGGTGGTTACGAGTCAATTCCTTGACTCGTGACCACAACATACGACTCATACTTTTGAGTTATTACCAAGACAGTGAGTTGGACACCTATACACTGTCCACTATATTACTCCATGACACCACTCGTGACCTGACTATATGACTTGTATAGTCTAGTTGTATCTAAGATGAAACCCAAGGGATTGGACACTGGACAACATACGAGTCAACCCTACCACTCGTAAACTATCCCCAAGCTCTTAGTGAGCTACTCATACTTAGAGTCAAGTCAAGTCACTAAGTTACTAATTTGATTAAGGATAGTCCTTACAACTCGTCACCACCACTAACGAGTCATACTACCAAGTCGTTACCAACACTGAACCCCAACCACCCCCCTTGGAAATCTAATGACTACGGTCACCTGACTCGTACCCACACCATACATTTCATATGATGAGTCGTTACTGGGACAGTAGCCCAACGCTCAAGAATTTTCCAACGGCCTAATTCCAGGTTGTTGTAATTCCACCCTCTTGGATCATTCGTCCTCGAATGATGGGACAAGGAATGATTCCTATGATTAAACATTAAATGTCTCTACACTTACCTTTAACTAATTTAGAAGACAAATATGTTAAGAATAACGCATACCTTACGTAAGATCTTTTAAAGTGGAAAAAAAGAATGGATACTTGGACTTCATGTCCTCTCCAGCTTCCCAAGTAGCCTCTTTAACCTTGTGGTTCCTCCATAGATCCTTTAACAAAGCTACGTCCTTGGTTCATAACGGATGAATCTGCTGATCCAAGATTTTAATAGGGACCTTCTGATAAGATAGGGAATCTGAAATACCAATATAGTTGATATGCACAATTTATGACGAATCACCCACCCTCTTTCTCAACATAGAAACATGGAATATTAGGTGGATGGAACTCAAACTAGAAGGTAACTCTAACTCATACATAGCATTGCCAGCCCTGCTCAAAACTAAGTATGGATGAATATACTGGGGATTAAGCTTCCCCTTCTTCCCAAACCACATCACTCCCTTCATAGGATATACCTTCAAAAACACCCTATCCCCAACCTCAAATTCTAACTTCCTATGACTTATATCTACATAGAAATTTTGGCAACTTTGGGCAGCTTTAAGACTATCTTGAATAACCTTCACCTTCTACAAGGCTTGGTGAACCAAATTCGGACAAAATATCATTGCCTCACAAACCTCGATCTACACAATAGGAGACCTATACCTCCTAACATACAAGGCCTCAAACGAAGACATCCCAATACTAGAATGGTAGCTATTATTATATGCAAACTCTATACGAGGCAAATGCTCAACCCAACTACCACCATAGTTAATCACACAAAATCTTAGCATATCTTCCAATGTCTGAATGATTCTTTCTGCTTACACATATGACTATGGGTGGAAAGTCGTACTAATACATACCTTAGTCCCCAAAACTTTCTAAAATGACTAGCAAAATTCTGATGAAACAACTAGAAAAACTTTCTCATGCACCTTCAACTGTCTGGAGGCATAAGCTATCACTTTAATATGCTGCATCAAGACATAACCAATCCCCACTGTGGATGTATCACAATAAACCACAAAACCATCAATGCCTACAGGAAAAGTCAACTGGTGTCGAAGTTGGCTTATTCTTCAGCTTCTAAAAACTACCCTCACAAGCATCAGACCATGAGAACTTCACTTTCTTCTATGTCAACTTAGTCAATGGGGCAGCTAAAGAAGAGAAACTTTCCACAAACCTTCTATAATAACCATCTAAACCCAAGTGATGTCACCCAAAACTAACCTCCAAAGAAGTATGTTACGACCAATGCCAAATATAGTAACCTAACTAGGTTAGGGTTGAACCCACAAGGAAAATGTTGACTAGTTTCTTAACATGATGGAATCCACGAGCAGTAAAGAAAAGTAAATGGGGGAATTTGGAAATAACCATTAAGTAGTAACCAGAATTGAATTCTTTGGGTTGTTACTCATAAAAGACGAACACTAGGACTGTGTTCCCTCTGGTTTCTTAACGTTGTAAGATTCCTTTGTGAGGACGTTTATGAATACAGGCTATCCCCAAGATTCTGCAGTAGGTCTAAGGTCAATTATGATGATGAAGATTAAGATTCATGCAACTAATTTAGAATAGATGGATCTCCCACGTCCCTTACATAATTAATCCACCAGAGTTCCCACAACCCTAGTTAAGGAAGGTAGCCACTCACGTTTATTCCAGAATCTATGATTATCAATAAAGAAAACATGTAATTAATTACACAAAAGAAGATGAATAAATTTGAAGTCTTTAATTGAATAAAAACCCAAAATCTCAAGAATAATTGTAAAGTATATAACAAAGTATAATAGAAAGCAAAAAAATATTAAAGAATGTAATATAATAAAGCATAAACCCTAGGGCATTTATAGTATCTAAAGAATAATAAAAAATCCTACTAAAAAGAAAAAAAGAAAAAGTTATGTAGGCACTTGGTTTGACTCGCTCATCCACTCATATGCTCTCCTTACGTGTCGTACAAGGCCTCTCGTATGCTCTCTAGTGTCTAATACTCCAAGCTTTTAAACTTTTTATTCTTCTTACGACTTTTTCTAAAGAGTCTTACCTTGATCATAAGACTCATAGCCTTCACACATATCCACATGGAACTTCTGTCCTTCCAAGCTTGGACACTAGTCTGCTTACTATTTGATCATACGAATCATACTCAAACTTTCAACTGGTATTCTTCTGATACTTCAATTCTAATTTGCTTTCTTGGGTTCTACTCTTTGTATGACTTCATGATACGGTTTGTACCTTCATCTTATGGGTCATATGCTCAGTCGTTTCTTCTTAACACTTAGTTTTTCTTCCTGGCCTTAGTTTTTGTTATGCTAACGAGTCAGCTTCTGAGTCTTATGAGGTGTTGAAGACTCTTGAGGGGACATATACCTTCTGTAACTTGGTCTTCATAGTTTTTTTTTTTTAGTTTTAGTCCAACACTTTCATTGATTTGTTTACCTACAATAACCACAAAAACACATCATATCCTCTAAAACAACCTAAGTCCAGGCATAAATTCATTGTCTTAAGAAATGAAAGTATTATGTTTCCATGACGTATCAACACCCACATTTTAGACTTTTGCATGTGCTCGAGAAAACAGAAATCAAACTATCACAAAACAAAGCGGTTCTTTAAAAGGAAGATCCTGAGATACCTCTGGCAATGAACTTTCAACTTAATTTTTATCCATTTTTATTCCCCTACCTAATTTCAACTTTTCAAGAATCAACAGTGTATATGATACGGTACACAGAATGAAAAAAGGGAATCTAATTGTGGAATTATATTAGTAACAAATAACTGGGCATATATAAATCACATTTGTCGAACAGTCTAGCAACATAACAACATACCCTATGTATGCTCACAATCAATGAAATCCTTTTTTTCTCACATCTAAGATTAACAATTCATTCAGGGATATATCAAGCAATGCTCTCGCTTACAAAGAAGTTTCACTGATGTATACAAAATACCATAGGCTAGCTATATTCTCTCTTCCAAGGAGGACCAAGGCACAACAAGTTCATTGTAGAAATGGGCAGGTGAAATCAGTGTAAACAACAAAATTGGCCAATTAAGGCTCAAATATTTAGATCAATTAGATTTATTATTTATTTGGTTGGGCATTTAGGCTCAAGTAGACTTAAAACAAAAATTCCCTATGATCATCTCCTACTTGACTATCCTAGACCTAGGTAAAAGCAATTGAGCAAGTTCTAGATTTCAATACACTGGGAACTCAATAATACCTCACACACACTCGCACAGGGTTACACTTCTAGGCACTACCTATCTAACGATGCAAAATTTTTCCCTAGTTTTTCTATCTCTAATACTATTGCCATTATCATATTCACAGTTGTCGCACACACATGCATGATCTTACAGTTCACACAAAAATTTAGGACGGGTGTTAATTTTTTAGCACAAAATATCAATTTTTTAGCACAAAACTTTTGCATAGTCATTCAAAACACTGAACTGCCATAGATACTTATTCTCCTCCTATTCCAGCTATTTCCGTCGCATAAAAATAGAAATAACAGTAAAAAAATCAGAAAAACATAAACAAGATAAGTCAGTTCCTTAAATTTTCAGAATGTGGTGACGATCTTCGAAATATGGCAAGTAAAGCCCGTGGAGACCTTTGGTAAACCCCTACCCCAAACTTAAAGTTCATGCACTATCCCCAGTGTATCTATAAAAATAAAGTACATGGGATCGAGAACATACTTGGGTGCTCAGGACACCAAATCAAGTAATATCAGGACGTGGGCCCTCAGAGTGGATCCCACTATCATCAGCTGACGCCCTATTAATTTCTAGGATAGGCACCACATTAGTAGTCAGGGGCACAACATCGTCTCTCTCAATAATATCAATGGTCGGTGTTGAACTCCCGGCTCCAGCATAGATCTCTTGGACCCTAACTTACCGGTCCTGCTCATCCTATAGGCTATCTACCTTAGCCTTCTTAAGAATCGTTCTCCTAACACTTCCTCTTTTTCTTCTTGGGTCTCCTCAACTACTTAAGTCTCTACTACCGGGTCCAGAATAGCCAAGATATTATAGACATAGACATCGGGCACGACTATCATGACCTTGAGCTTTGGGATAATTGGTCGGTCGTACAACTCTATGACTATACTATTTATCTCAACCACTTCGGTTTTCACCTTTGTAATATCCAGGATCTGTACGCTAGTCAACTATCGAGTCATTCTTAGCTCAAATGTATCTAACCATTACTGTATTTGTCTATCCTGGTTTGCCAACTGAGTATCAACCCAGGGCTTTACACCCTCTTCTATGTTTCGTACCTTGGACTCTAATATGCCATGTCTTATCATCACCTCGGTCCACATAGCCCATGAAATCAATATAAAACTAGAAGGCATAACTCTCAAGTGAGGAGGGATAGAATGCACTGGAAGTGGTGCAGTAGATGTACCCACTACATCAAAAGCTTGTGCGGTATCAGTATGTACACTTGCCTTAGCAACATCAGTAGCCTCAGTCTGACTACTTTGTCGAAATATCTTTCCCAATATGTCTGCTCCTCTCTATGCCTGCATGGCCAATGGTTGGTTGTATCTCTGATCAACCCAAGTCAGTAGTGTTTGCAGACTCTATCATTTCATCAAGACCAGAGGACTTCTGTACCCCAGTAACCAGACACAACTGTGTGATAAAACATAGATGCATTAACAATAATTTTTCTCCACCTATAACCCGGTCTCTTATTTACTGAGCTAAGAACTCTCCTATATCAAACTCATAATTAGCCATGAACCTGGCTATCAAAGCTGCACGCACTGGGATAAACATATTATCCTAGTTGTGGGACACAACAGGTGTCGGTCCAGTGTCCACTAAGCCTTGTCCTTGAAGTTGAGTGTACTCTTCTCTATCTTCTAGGATAACACTGTCGGGCCACTAACTACCCAAATAACATTCTCACTATTTGCCGTTATAAAGCCGACAATCCACCTAAAATGACCAATCTTATCCTCCGTTCCCATATGCTTCCTAGTGATTTTCTACATCTCTAGAAGTCTGTACTCTATCTCACCTATATTCACCAAAGATATTGACCCTCGTACCTCAAGTGAATAATGAGGCAATGCAGTCACCACATCTCCAAAGTTGGCCCTACGGATACTGTCTTTGCAGATCACCTTTGTATACCACATAAAACTCTTACACTAATGCTATAATATATTTTTTGAGAGCCCTAGTAATCTGCTCGAACCCGTACTGTCTGAATTTCTCCTCGAACCTGGATAGCTCAGTCATCCCAATAGTAATCAAACTCTACTCCTGGTATAAACTCTGTTTGATTTTTCTATTCTGAAGTCTGCTCAACCCATCATTAGATATAGCTTGTATACCAGGGTACCCCCACCGTTCAACGGTAGCACTGGTGCAGGTTTAAGAGCAAATAGAGGGTGTTGTACATCCATAGGTGGCACGTCACCATCTTTTGTATTTTCTAAAGTTACCTCCTCTGAACTCGATTCGACATTATTTTTTACCTTCTAAGGTAAAGGTTAATAAGGAGGGGAGGTACTGGGTTCTTTCTCCTTTTTCACTATGCATATATGTACTCAGGGGTTTCTATATTCTTTCCCCGAGCCTTTTATTTGTCCCTTGACTTAACCTGTCCCTTTATTTGTACTTCGACTAATTCATTGCTACTGCTAGATGACTAAGTAGATTCAGAACATGAGGTCTGTGCCTTTTTCTTTCCCTCTTTTACAACTTATTTGGAAGCTGACACACCTTTTGGAGGCATTAGAAGTGGATATATATATACATTAGTAATTAAATAAGGAAACAAAAGCAAAAAGATGAAGATAAATATCAGTGTGCAAGATTTATACAAGGTACGACTGAGGGGTATGAGCCATATCAACTGGGTACGGCTTATATGATGGAGTCGTATGCTAAACAGTGCATAGATAATTGTTCACTAGACTACTTACGATTCCTCCTAATCAGTCGTACAAATAAGTTATGACTCATAACTTATTCTCGTAAGAAGATAAAACAAATCCTCTAATATACGACATCTATCCAGGTTCTTACGACTTGAGTGTACAATCATATGGTATGTATATGACTTGTTTAGGAAATTCATATCCATACTAGAGTCTATACTTAGTTATAATTCTATGCTATTAGTGGTTACGAGTTATTTAACGACTCGTTACTAACGGGTATGAGTCATAAGAGGTCTTGTATCTACTGCAACATAAAAGTTCAACCATATAGTTGGTTCCATTTCAAATATCCTAAATTAACCCTCTACATTGTACAATAATATTACCCAATTTTATTCAAAAAAAAAAAACACAAAATCAACAAAACATTTAAAGTTCATCCCCAATTTCTATATTCAACCTAAAACCTATGAACTAGGGTACCAAAATGCAACACATACAGAATTTCAACTTGAAGCAAGTTTACAATATCACACATTGTCATTTCCAATTATAAAAATATAGCAATTAGGTTCAAACACTTACATGAATGAGTGAGTGATTAGGGTGCTTGAGTTTTTCAAAATTCTTCCCAAATTTGTTCTTAAATTCATGCAAGGCGAGGATTTAGAGTAAGTTGCTAACTAATTCAAAGTGTTTTTAATTGATTTTATGCATTGAAAGCTCAAGAATCAAGCAAAAATTGAGGTGGGTACATTTCAGATGTTGGGTACTTGTTATCGGATGCCCTTTTCCTTATAAATCAAGTCCTATGCCGGATTGACTCACGACCCCGACCTGATAAGCTAGGGTACAAGTTATGTCTGCGACTCTTATCTAGGCTTATGGGTATTTTCTTTAACTCGTATAGACTGGAGCCTTCCCTGGGTTCTGGAGTGGATATGACTCAATTTGTCAAATTATACCTTGAGGGTACAACTCATTCTGAGATTCATAAAGAATCCAAAAACTTTTACCTGATTCTAAACTATCTCTAAGGTCCTTACGACTTTTACTCACAAGTCATACCATTAAGCTATGACTAGTGAAAAGTCTACATGACCAAATTTCTTGAATTTTTCTGGATGTTTTCTGCAATCTTTAGTCCTGCACACTGAACAAACATATTATCCTTTAAATAACTAAGTATAAATCATGGGTTGCCTCCCACCCATTGCTTGATTTAATGTCGTAACACGACATGGCTAAGTTAGATACTCAGATTTCACAAAATAGCCTCATGGTTTGTCTCCCATACAACGCTTGATTTAACATCGCGACATGACTTAATTACCTTGGTTACTTAACCTTCACCAAGGTCGATCTTGAAAATCACATTTACTTTCTTAGTGTTACCCATAAAGTGCTTGATTCTTTGCTTATTCACCTTTAACGAGGCTTCACCATCTTGCTTCAATTCCAAAGCGCCATATGGGAACACTCTTAGCATAGTAAAGGGAACATACCATCTCAACTTCAACTTACCTGGAAACAAGAGAAGCCTTGAATTGTAGAGTAATACCTGGTCACCTTTTTAAAAGATACTTTTCTCAATTTTATGATCATGATTTAGCTTTATCTTTTCTACGTAAATTGCAGAACTTTCATACGCCCAGAGTTGGAATTCATCCAACTCATTCATACAATTCATCCTTGACTTGGCTACATTTTGCCACTCAAAATTCAATTTTTTTCAAAGCCCAGAATGCTTTATGATCAAGTTCTATAGGCAAGTGAAAACTTTGCCATACACCAACTAATAAGGAGAAGCACCAATAGGTGTCTTGAAAGCTATGTGGTAAGCCCATAATGCATTATCTAACTTTCATGACCAATCAGTCCTATAGGCATTTACTGTCTTCACCAAGGTGAACTTAATTTCTCTATTGGACACCTCGACATGTCCACTAGTCTACGGATAATAAGGTGTTGCGACCTTGTGTTTCACGCCATACTTCTCAAGTAGAATTTCGAATAGACATTATAAAAATGTGACCCTACATCACTAATGATAGCACATGGCATGACAAATTAAGAAAAGATGTAATTTTTTTAAGAATGAAGTGACACTACGTGCTTTATTTTTAGGGAGCAAAATTTCCTCCATCCAGTTAGAAAGATAATTAAACACCACAAAAATATACTTCATGAAAAATAAACTCACAAAAGGAACCATGAAGTCTATACCCCATACATAAAATAATTTCAATTCTACCTTGTCGTTGACATTGATCAGAAGTAGAAGCAAAATCATGAGCATCGTTCTAGATTGTTGGACAATAATACCCATATAGTGAGATTTGGTGGGCTGTGCGGGTTCCTCCTTGATGACCCCCAACAAGCAAAGAATGACAAGCCTGAAGTATAATCATCATCTCTACCTTAGGTATGCATCTACGAATAATCCCATCCACATAAATTTCGACTAAATAAGGCTCATCCAAGAAAAATTTCCTTACCTCATGCAGAAACTTCTTTCTCTACTAAAAGGAAAAATGCTTTGGGATTAGATCACTTGCTTAATAATTTACACAGTCTGCAACCCAAGGGATCAAACTTGGGATGCTTCTAATATATACATATCCAAAAAACTGTCATCGATATCTAGTCCATCTTCAGCATTCTACATAGCTTTCTCCTCAAGTCTAGACAAATGACATGCAACTTGATTCTCAGTGCCTTTTCTGTCCTTGACCTCAAAATCAAATTCATACAATAATAGCACCTACCTAATCAGTCTAGGCTTTACATCCTATTTTGCCATTAAGTACCACAATATTGCATGGTCAGTGTGCATAATCACCTTTAACCCAATCAAATAAGGCCTAAACTTCTCAATAGAAAAAACCACTACTAATAAATCTTTTTCCATCACAGTGTAGTTTTTTTGGATAGGATTTAGTGCCTTGCTAGCATAGTAGATGGGATGATGGATCTTTTCTTTTTGGTTACCTAGCACATGCCCTAAGGCTAATCTACTCGCGTCACACATAACCTCAAAAGGCAAGAACCAGTCTAGAGAAACGAGGATATGAGGAGTCTTTAATTTCTCTTTCAGACACTCAAAAGCCTTCAAGCATACTTCTATAAACACAAATTTCACCTCTTTCTCAAGAAGCCAACAAAATTGGTTGGCAATATTGGAGAAATCCTTGATTAATCGCCTATAACATCCAGCATGACCCAAAAATCTTCAAAAACCCATCAAAGAAATTAGTGGAGGTAACTTGTCAATCACTTAAATCTTTGCTCTATCTGCCTCAATACCCCTTTTTGAAATTTTGTACCCAAGCACTATACCTTCTTTGACCATAAAATAAAACTTTTACTAATCAACTAATAGTTGCATTCTTTACACCTTCTAAGAGAATTCACCAAGAGAACTAAGAAGTAATTAAAAGAATCACCAACGACTAAAAAATCATCCATAAGAACTTCGATGGTATCTTCTAGAATGTCAAAGAAGATTGACATCATACATCTCTAAAATTTGGCTGGAGCATTACATAACCCGAATGGCATACATCTGAATGTAAAAGTCCAATAAGGAAAGGTAAAGGTGGTATTCTCTTGGTATTTAGGTGCAATAGTGATTTGATTGTAACCTAAATATCCATCAAGAAAATAGTACTATCCTCTGCCTGCTAACCTGTCTAAAATCTAGTCTATGAACGACATAGGAAAATGGTCCTTCTGAGTCCATGCATTTAATTTTCTACAATCCATGCATATTCTCCATCTAGTGATTGGCCTCATTGGCTCTAGATCATTTTTCTCATTTGGCACAATGGTATTACCATATTTTTTTAGAATATATTTTACCGGATTTACCCATTTACTATCAGCAATAGGATACACTACACCAGAATCCAATCACTTGATTATCTCTTTTTTCACTTCCTCCAACATAGGAGTGTTGAGTCAACGCTGATGTTCTATACTTGGAATGCAATCAATCTCAAGTTGAATCTTATGAGTACAAATACCAAGTGGTATACCCATAATATCTGCAATAGACCAACCTATGGCCCCCTTGAATCTTTGCAGCATTGATAACAACGCTTATACTTCTGTCTCACCTAAGTCAGATGTAATGTTTACCAGTAAAGTGTTGTTGGCTCCCTAAAATACATATCGCAAATAGGAAGGGAGAACCTTCAACTCTAAGATAGGGGCTTCTCAATATATATACGAGCAGGTAGAGTGGTTCTATTCTTCAAACCCAAATCAAGCTTCTTTGGTGCATAAGTGTGGGAACCTCTACCATAGAGTGCACATACTATCTTATCATATTACTCAATACCATCATTATCAAAGATCATTATCATGGTTTCTATGGCTTCAACACCCAACCTCTCTTCAATAGGAATAGTATCAAAAGTATCTTCCTAAGTTGTTACAGCATAAATATCATGGAAAAAGTCTATCTACTCATCAAACACATAATCATAAATATAACTCTTAACTCATTAGGCTTCTTCATAGATTTGTATATATTGAATATCATATGTTCATCGTTGAGTCTTAGCATCAGATGTCCCAGCTCTAAATCAATCAACATTCTTTCTAAAGAAAAGAACGGTCTTCCCAAATAATTAGGACTTTAAAGTCCACTTCACATTCTAATATAACAAAATTAGTAGGAAAGATAAAAGAAGCCACCTTTACCAACATATTATATAGCATACCAACTTGCTTTTTCACTGTCCTATCTGCCATTACTTGTCTCATGATGGTTGGTGTAAGAGCTTCTAACCCTAGCTGCTAATGTACTGCTAATGAAATAAGGTATATACTATCCCTAAAATCACATAATGCTTTGGTAAAGTTGAAAGATCCAATGGTTCAAGGTATGGTGAAAGCACCAGGATTCTCCTTCTTCTCTACTAACAATCTAGTTGCTATAGCACTGCAATGATGAATATTGTTGATTGGATCATAACTGGCTGACCTCTTCATGGTTATTAGATCTTTCAAGAATTTTTCATATCTTAACATTTTCTCCTATGCCTCTACAAGTGGGATGTTGACTGATAGTTCCTTTAATATAGAAAAAAATTCTGATACTTACCCTTTTCTTGTTTTTTTTTCAACCATTGAGTAAAAGGATGGCGAGTTCTCACAATGGGATTTAGAACAAGCTCCTAGATATTACCTTTTCCTTTATCTTCTTGATACTACTTTCCACATCAATAATATTATCATCATTCTTTTGCTCATAAATAGTGGGTATAGGTGGATCCATGGTGGTTTTACCACTCCGAGGGGAAATGATGTGGCAGTGACCATCATTCTTTAGATTTACAACCGAGTTACTAGGAAAAGTGCCAGCTTGCCTTTGATTCAATGTGGCTGACATCTGGCCATATTGTTGTTCCAGTTGTTTGATTATGGTAGCATGTGACTTAACTTTTTTATTCAGCCATAACAGGTATGCCTTAATCTTTTTAAGACAACTCTCTTGACTTTTTTTCCCTTCGACCAGTTTCTACAACATTGCCTCTATTATAAATTCTGAAACATGACTACCTGGGGGAATGTACTTGTCACTCTGCTCCTTGTAGTCATCTTTCTTCCACCAATCACTATTTTTCTCTCAATTTTTGTCTCTGTATCTATCATTATAATAGTTCTGACTTTGATTATCTTTCCCTTGGGCTTAGAAATCCACCAACCTATGATTAAGATACTTTAATTCCTCTTCAGATTCAATCTCAAAAGTTATAGGAGTAGAACCTATGTTGCAACTACATTCACTTTCTCAACAATCATTGTGGCGAACTGTTTTGTAAGAAACCTAATATCTGTTGAAGCTGTGCAACCTTTTGGGATACCATATCATGACTAATTATATATGCATTATCTACTATGCTAGCATGTATAGCAGCACCACGCTTGGCATCTCTAGTGTGCAAACCTGTATTAGTCACCGAAATATCATTAACCATATGTTGTGTAGTATCCAATCAAAGATGCATAAATGCACCTCCTAAAATTGTAAATTCCATTAATATAGAACTGACGTTCAGTGCTCTATGAAAGATTTCCAACAAGTTGGACCCTATAATTCTATGATTAGGTACCATGCACAACTTATTATTGAATCTTAACTACGCCTCATACATGGATTCTGCAGGTAACTATCTGAAATCATATATTTCATCTTTAAACTATAGCATCCTTACAGGAGAGAAGAATTTATTTAAAAACTATCTGCTCAACTTATGCCAAGTCGTTATTGAACCTCTTGAATGTTCCCTAGCCATAGTGATACTTCTTCGATCAGTGAAAATGGGAATAACCTCAACCTCAATGCTTTTTAATTTACCCTCAAAATAGCATATGATGAACAAATACCAGTAAAATTAGTAAGACGCATATTTGCATCATCTGTTGCTAATCCCAAACATGCATCTTTCAAAGTAAGCAATTGGATCAAAGCATTGGCAATGTCAAATTTAACATTAGGGGAGGGGGGTAATGCAAAAGGAATGATGGCTCTTGTTTAGCAAGTTCAACATATCCTATGTCTTTATCTTTTCCATTTGGTTGAAGATATTGATAAACAGGAATCATTGGAGCTCTGTCTTTTTAAATCTTCCTTGTTGTGCAGGCACTTGTCTTGGCCTAGCTAGCGATTATCCTCTTCAGCAAACTGTGCTTCCACAACCACCCTAACTTCTTCAGCTATTGCTACTAATAATTTTTTAGTCTGTTTGTCAGCAATATTTTGTGGATCATCCGATGGTGGAGGAGGAGGCGGCACATTATGAGGGTCTTGAACCACAGTTAAAATAATATCACTAACTTGTTCTGCTATTATTCGTGGTGTTTGAAGAATTATTTTTGGCTTTGGATCAAAAGAGTGTAAGGGATTACCTCTTCTCTTAGTGTTTGACATACATCGGCATATGCAAAATCAAAAATTGAAAATAAAACCCATAAACTTCACCAAATTCAATCAACAAATCACACTGTCTTCCCCGACAACGATGCTAAAATTTGATGTCACTTAAAACTAACCTACCTCCAAAGAAGTATGTTGCGGTCGATCCAAAATATAGTAACCTAATTAGGTTGGGGTCTAACCTACAGGAAAAAAGTTGAACAATTAATTAGCTTAATAGAATCCATGAGAAGTATGGGAAAGTAAATTAAGGAATTTGGAAGTAATCAGTAAGTAGTAGCTGGAGTTGAATGCTTTGGGTTGTAACAAATAGAAGATGAACACTAGGACTGTGTTCCCCCTGGTTTCTTAATGCTGTAACATTCTCTTGTTCAACCCACTTATTATGCTTCTCTGCATGTAAAGTCGACAAGATATGTATTATCAATAGTCATGTGAATATATAGATAAGTCTCAGCCTTTACCTTGTGAGTCTCAGGGCATCGCCTTATTTCTCTTTGTCTTTGACTTCAGTTCAACTCTCACCTTTTGAGTCTTGATTTGATTAGATGAGATGGCGGAATAATAAGATGGAAGTTAATCTCAAATTATTATCTTAATCCTCTTTTCCCAATCACTAACTCCCTTGTGATGACGTTTATGAATATAGGCTAACCCCAAGCTTCTGCAGTAGCTCTGAGGTCAATTATGATGAAAAAGATTAAGATACATGCAACTACTTTAGAATAGATGGATTTCCCACTTTCCTTAAGTGATTAATCCACTAGGGTTCCCACATCCTTAGTTAGGGAAGTTAGACGCTCATGTTCAAGCAAGAATCCATGATTATCAATGAACAAAACATGTAATTAATCGCTCAAAATAAGATGAATAAAATCTGAAGTCTTTAATTGAATAACAACCCAAAATCTCAAGAATAATTGTAAAGTATGTAACAGAGTTTAATAGAATGAAAAAAAGATGGTAAAGAATGTAACCTAATAAAAGATAGACCTTAGGGTATTTATAATATCTCAAAAATACTCAAAAATCCTAATAAACGAAAATGGAAAAGTTATGTCGGCACATGGTATGACTCGGTCATCCACTCGTATGCTTTCTTTATGAGTCATACCAAGCCTATCATATGTTCTCCAGTATCTGATCCTCCAGGATTTAATCTTTATTTTTTTCTTACTACTTCAGCATATGAGTCGTACCTAGACCATATGACTCATAGCCTTCACAAATATCCACCTGGGACTTTTGTCTTTCCAAGTTTTGACATTGGTATGCTTACTATTTATCATACGAGTTGTACTTAGACTTTCGACTCATGTTCTTTTGACACTTCAATTCTAATTTTGTTTCTTGCGTTCTTCTCTTTCTGCAACTTTATGAGATAGCTTGTACCTTCATCTTATGGCTTATTCTCTCAGTTGTGTCTTCTCTATACTTGGTTTTTCTTCCGAGCCTTGGTTTTTGTTTTGCTTACGAATCAACCTTTGAGTCGTATGAGGTTTTGACGACTCAGGAAGGGAATCCTACCTTCTGCAACTTTGTCTTCACGGGTTTTTTTCTTCTAGTTTCAGTCCAACACTTATATTGACATGTTTACCTATAATAACCACAAGACACATCATATCCCATAAAACAACCTAACTCTAGGTATAATTTCATGGTCTTAAGCATCGAATGTGTTGTGTTTCCACAATGCATCATCAAGAAGCTATGAATATCAGTTGGAGTCATGGGTCTAGACCACTTCTTAACGACTACAACATTTTGCAGATCCACCATGATCCCTTCACTAGAGATGACTGGACCAAAAAAAGAGAAGGCATTCAAGTAGAACTCACATTTTCATAATTTGGCATAAAACTGCTGATCTTTCTGGGTTTGCAACACAATGCGGAGATGATCGGCATGGATCTACCTCGCTCATAGAGTACCCCAGAATATCATCTATGAACACAATGAAGAACAAAGCTAAAAACTAATGAAAGACTCTATTCATCAAGTCCATAAATGCCTTCGGGGCATTAGTCAACCCAAAAGACATGACGTAGAACACGAAATGACCATACTGGGTATGGAGGGTAGTTTTAGGAATATCTATCTCCCTAATATTTAGATGATGATACATGGATTGAAGATCAATCTTGGACAAAAACTTTGCACCTTAAAGCTGATCAGACAAATAATCTATCCTCAAAAGAGGGTAGTTATTCTTTACAGTCACCTTATTCAACTATTGGTAACCAATACACATACGAAGGGAACCATCCTTCTTATGAACAAATAACACTGGTGCACCCCACAAAGATACACTAAGATGGATGAAATCCTTCTCTAAAAGATCCTTTAGTTGCTCCTTAAGCTCCTTTAACTTAGATAGAGTCAATCTATACGGGAAATAGGATGAGTGTCTAGAACAAGATTTCACCCAAAATCAATCTCCATATTAGGAGGAACACCAGAAAGGCAATCAGGGAAGACCTCAGGGAATTCATTCACCATCGGGATAGAATGTAAAGGACCTTCCGAATTAGAATCTTTAACCCAGACCCGATAATAGAGACACCCCTTGGCGATTAATCTCCAGTCTCTAAGATATGATATAAACCTCCCATTCGGAGCTAGGGAACCACCCTCTTACCTAATAACCAACTCATTAGGTAATTTAAAGATGACCTTAGAGTCCGAAAATCTAGAGAAGCATAGTATGAGTGCAACCAATCCATCCCTAATATGACATCAAAATCAACCATGTCTAATTCAAACTGATCCACAAAAATCACCTTACCACTAACAGATACCACACAACCCCTATAGACTCTCCTGGTAACCATAAAGTCACCCATCAAGGTAGAGACAGTAAAAAGGTCTAAAATACATGTAGGACCAAAACCAAAATGCACAACCATAAATAGGGTCACATAAGAAAGAGTAGACCCCAAATCAAGTAAACAATACATATCATTGGAAAAGAGTTTTAACATACTAGTAACAAAATCAAGCACTGCCTCATACTCCTGACGGGTAGTGAGAACATATAGATGGTTCTGACTAGCATCGGAGCCATATGGTGCACCCTTTGGTGTCGGTGCTGAAGAAAAGGCTACACAAACTTTATTTGCACCAGAAGCAACCATACCAACATGACAATGTCTAAGAATAAGCCCTGGCTCACCTTAGTTGAATTACTTACACTTTTCTTCATCACAGAAACCCCGCTTCAGTTACTAAAAAAACTCTGTAAGAAGGATATGATAGACTAATTGGGGCCCATTGGCCTGAGAGTAGGCACTCTGTGCCATGTAATTATCGTCACCATGAAAATATCTATCACTAGATGACTCTGGGTAGGGCGCACTATCCGTCGAGTAAGATCCATAATTTCCCCATTTCTTTTTAGACCACTTTCCACCATCCTACCACTCTGTTATTGGCCACCACCCTACTTAGAAAATCTAAACTTCTTTCTCTAACTCTCCCCCATCTATGCCTACTTTTTATTCTCTTCTTCAACCTATTGCATGTACATAACTAACCTAGAGATTTCCATGTCCTTGTTAAATAAGGAATCCTAACTCTCCAAAATCAAGTCTCGACAGAAACTGGAAGTGAACTTCCTTATTCTAGCCCTCATGCTAAAACCATCTCCGAAGCACACCAAGACAACTAGTGAAACTTCAATGCATACTCCTTGACTAAAATCTTGCCTCGCTTCAGGTAAACAAAATATTTTTCCTTTGCCTTCCTAAGATTCTAAGGAAAGAAGCGATCTAGAAAAGCACTAGAGAAATCATCCAACAAAGCTAACCCAGCCTCATCACCCCTAGACTATTTCATTCCTCATACGATTGGTATGCAACATTTTTCAGTTGGTAGGTAGAAAATTCCACACCGTCCAGGTTAGTAGCATGCATAACATATAAGATCTTCTATATCTCATTAATAAACCTTAAGGATCCTCCGCAATCTTAACACCAATGAACACAATAGGTCTCAACCTCATAAACTAGCCAATCCTTGTGGCCTCAGAAGATGGAGTAATAGAAAAACCACACTCAGACTAAGAAGCTACAAACTGTGCTAACATTTGAATAGATTGATGAAACTTAGCATTTGTGACATCATCTCGAGGACCTCGAGAAGGACTGGATGGGACTGGTGGAGCTGTAGGAGGGCAATCAAGAACTGGAGCCCTCGTCTGGGTCTTGACCCTATAAATAGGATGTTTTTTATCAACGTTGTCCTTGGGTGGGGCAGAGGAGTTTTTGTGAGCTTCAGATTATTAGGGAAGCATGATCTAAATAGCAAACAAGGCGGAATTAGAGAATATTTTAGGACCTTAGACTCTATAACCTAAAATGGAACACAAGAAAGAGATACATTCCTAAATGTTTGTAGCCTTCCCCTTATGAGTGTGGCTCCCTACAAACCCCTAAAAGAGACTCTACTCAAAACGACTTTGTGGACTTTCAATTGACCTTGAACCTAGGGCTTTGTTACCAATCAGACACAACCCAAAATAGATCTTAGTAATGTCGAGAATATCAAGTATAACCAGCACCAAAGACCACCCCCATTACCCTACCGCTAACTACCCTACACCCCATTTTGGATGAATTTCGAACATATAGCATGATAAAACAATAATAGTCTAAAGAAAATAAAGTAAGTTTATAACCATAACCAAATAGCCCAACCAAATATCCAACTAATACCAATACTAATGCCTATACTAATACCAATTATAACACTAATACCGACACCGCCCATGCCAATAGTAGTCCGACAAAGCCTCTAACCAAAATCAAAAAATATCCAATTGGGATATGCATGGACCATACACAAAACAAACCAAAGAAATAACAATAATGAAAAGATGTCCATAATATAAAATGGAGTCTTTTTTAGTATGAAAGCTCACCACTTTAATCTAAATCAAAGTTTTTCCTAAATCCAATTCACTGAGAAGGAGGAATGGTAGTATGGCCGATTCTTTCATCACGTGGGGATACAACATCCAAAGACAGTTAGTAGAGTAAATGTTAGTATGTAACTTAGGGATAAAGATAAAATAATGCCATTATTGAAGACCAAATTAGATAACCATGTACAATCACATATATTAATATTTATATACCATCTCGGGGTAGGGAACAAAGTTTAGCATACATTTAAAACCTTAACATGGATCGTGTAACTTAACCATCATAAATCCACCCACGAGTTATATGGGTCTAGTGTAACCACCTAAATGAGCCCCAGTGCATGTAGCCGCACGAACCAGAAATATTACAAAGGGCCGAAAAGTCTCGTGTACCCTTTTCCTTCTATGATACATATATACAAGGATAAACGTGGGGGTGTCCCGTGTACCCCGCAAGTATAAGGTCACCAAAACCAACCTTCATGTCGGCAAACATCAGTGTCCACTGTTCATTTGTTTGACTCACACCTTCATGGCTAGGTATAACAACTCCCATTATTGCCTAATTAAAACCTTTAGAACATAATCAAGCCAACAATTCTAGGAGTCAATTGTTAAGGCATTATAAAGTGGTATCATCACCGACTATAGCTTGCAAGAAATTTCATTAGCTAATACTTAGGGGATTCCTATGTACCTTATAGACTCCATTAGTAAAATGAATTAGGTGATCCCTGTGTACCCCATAAGTTTGAAATTCAATTCAATTTATGGCCACTAAGGTCCTTTTAAAGTCATTCATCAATCATTAACATTTTTATGCCAAGCCTCAGTTCAAAACAAAATTCAAACTTGTGACAATATCACTCTCATTGACAATTTCATAAATAGGTTAAGGGCATGCCATTATCGAAGCCAAAATTATCAAATTTGCGGTTCAAACATGACCCCTCAGTTAAATCATCATTCCCATGCACCCATATGTGCAAAACCATATTTAAAAATATGAATAGTCATAATTTAAAATATAGTTAATAATATTCAACGATATGCATTCAAACCCCTCAACCTTGGTTTCCAAAACAACAATTAATGATCCATGATCATTACTTTAAACATATTCTTTTAGTAAACAAAAATTGAGGGAAGAGTCAGATGTCTGAACTAAAAAGATTCAGAAAGAGCAATTGATCCTTAAGCCCTTAGATGATCACTTTGGAGAGACCTTAGCTAGTTTTGCTTGAAAGGATTTTGAGAGAGTAAAGAGGATGTTTAATCTTTTAAAGTGTGGAATAAATGACCAAAAAGTCTTATAGGAACACTGGGGTCTTAAGGGTTTTAAATGTGAAATGTCTAAAGTTCCCCAAGCTAAAAACTGTAAAAAGATCGCAGGTGGTTATAAGTCAACCCCTTGACTTGTGAACACAAAATATGACTCGTACCCTTGAGTCATCACCAAGACTATGAGTTGGAAACCCATACACTTTCCACCATATGACTCCATGACCCAACTCGTGACCTGGACATATAACTCATATAGTCTGGTCGTATCCTAGATAGATCCCAAGGGATTGGACACTGGGCAATATATGACTCAACGTTACCATTCATAACCAATCCTCACGGCTCTTAGTGAGCCCCTCATACTCTGAGTTAATTCAAGTCACTAAGTCATTGATTTTGTTAAGAATCGTCCTCACGACTCATCACCACCATAAAGGACTCATACCACTAAGTCATTACCAAGATCACAACCCAACCACCTCCACCGAAAACCTAATGAATAGGGTTACCTCTTCCGAACCCACACCATACGACTCATATAATGAGTCGTTACTAGGAAATAGATCTTAAAGCTCAAGAATTTTCCAAGGGCCAAAATCCAGGGTATTTCATTCAGTCTAACCACCACTCTATAGAACCTTCCTTTAAGTTTAGGAGGTACCTTTATGTCTTAATATATTCCAAAGGCAAGCCTCTACTTCATCAACCCGACATTAATCTGATGTGTAACATCTTTTCTAATCTCTCTACTTTTCTAAATTATAGACCCCAGATACTTAAAACTCTCTCTCTCTCTCTCGCTCTTAGATAGAATGAGTATCAAGCTTAACCACTATGTCAGATTCATGAGACACCTTTCTGAACATCAATTCCAAATATTCCATCTTAGACCTAATCAACCTAAACCTTTTAGACTCTATGGTTTGCCTCCAAACATCCAATTTAGCATTAACTCCACTACGAGTCTCATCAATTAAGACCATATAATCTATAAAAAGAAAATAATAAGGAACCTTAAATTGAATTTGTCGTTTCAAAGCATCAATCACTAAGGCCAAAAGAAATGGGCTGAGCATCAATCCTTTGTGTAACCCCATAAGTACGGGAAAGTGCTCCGAGACCCCTCCCCAAGTCTTGACTCAAGTATTGGCTCCATCAAACATATCCTTAACCTCCATAACATACATAATAGGTATACCTCTATCGTCCAAAAACCTCCAAAGAACCTCTATCCTTCTCCATGGCTTAGTGAACCAAGTCAGGGCTAAGCAACCTAGTCCGACCTGCTTTAAAACACCCAATAGGAGACCTACACCTCCTAATAAAGACTCGAAAGGGGCTATCTGAATGCTAGAATTGTAACTATTATTGTGAGCAAACTTAATAATAGGTAAATGGTTAACCTAACTAACATTAAAATCAATCACATAGGCCCTTAGCATATCCTCAAAAGTATGAATAGTATGCTCTGATTGTCTATCCGGTTGAGGGTGGAAAACGGTGCTAAGGTTCACCTCAGTACCCAAACCTTTCTTAAACAAATGTCAAAAGTGGGGAGAAACCTGCATACCTCAGTCTAAAATAAAGTACACAAGTACACAATGCAACTTCACAATCCCCTGAATGAAAAACTTAGAATAATCATCTCCTGAGTAGTTGGTCATCGCAAGAAAGAAGTGAGCAGACTTAGTCATCCTATTCATAATAACAAAAATAGTATCATACCAATTTTGAGATTGAGGAAGCCTGTAGTAGAATCCATATTAATCATCTCCCACTTCCACATGGGAAACTTTATCTCTTGAGATATGCCACCAAGCCTCAAATGTTAAACCTTGACTTGTTGTCAAACCATAGATTAGCCACAAAGTTTGCCACATCCCTCTTCATATTATTTCACCAGTAGATTTCCTTCAAGTCATGGTACATCTTAGTCAAACTTGAATAAACTGTATATTAGGACTTATGAGACTCAGTCAAAATCCTTTCCCGTAGCCCATCAACATCAGGAACATGCGATCTTCTTTGATAACTCAAGGTACCATCTCCTCCAATCTCAAAAGCCATAAAATTTTGTTGTCCTACGTCATCTTTAATCTACGAAAGTATGGGATCCAAAGCCTGCTCGACCTTCACCTCACCAAGAAGAGATGATTTAACCACTTCCTAAACAAACCCTCCTCCATCCTCAGAGTACAAGAAATAAACTCCCAAATTAGACAACTTACGAATATCCTTCACCAACCCTTTTTTATCCTCATCAACATGAGATAATTTTCCCATATAAAGCCTATTAAGAGCATCAGGAACAACATTACTTTACGTGGATTGTAGTTCACACTCATGTCGTAATCATTAAGAAATTCAACCCACCTCCTCTGCCTGAGATTTAATTCTGTCTAGGTAACCGCATACTACAAGTTTTTATGGTAAGAATAAATATACATATTCACCCCATACAAATAATAACATCAAATCTTCAAAGCAAAGATCAAAGCTACCAACTCTAGATTGTGAGTTGGGTAATATCTCTCATGAACCTTAAGCTGCATGGAAGCATAGGCTACAACTTTACCATGCTTCATAAAAATACAACTTAGTCATAGGGATGCATCACAATACACTACAAAACTATCAGTTCTCTTAGGCAGGGTTAAAACAGGAATAGAAGTCAACTTATCCTTCAACTTCTAAAAACTACCCTCACAAGCATCGGACCACAGAAACTTGTCCTTTTTTGAGTTATTTCATCAATGGAGTAGCAATATATTAGAAATACTCCATAAACCTTAAATAATACCATGCCAAGCCTAAGAAGCTCCTAATGTCTGTTGGAGTAGTGGATCGGGGCCATTTCTTAACTACCTCTACATTTTGTGAATCCACCTTGATCCCCTCACTAGAAACAACATGCCTAAGAAAGGTCACAACCCTTAACAAAAATTCAAATGTAGAGAATTTTTCATGCAATTACTAATCCTTTAGAGTCTATAGAACAATTCGCAGGTGGTTGGCATGATCCTTCCCACTCTTAGAGTACACCAATATTTCATCAATGAAGACTATACAAATAAATCCAAAAATTGTCTAAACACCTAATTTAGAAGATCCATAAAAGCAATAAAAGCATTAATCAACCCAAATGACATAACTAAAAACTCATAATGGCCATACCCAATATAGAATGCAGTCTTGGGAATATCAACCTCTCTAAATTTTAGCTAATGGTAGCCCAAATGAAGATAAATCTTATCAATCCTAGGAAGAGGGTACTTAATTTTCACTGTAACCTTATTCAACTGATGATAGTCTATACACATTCGAAGAGACCCATTCTTCTCTTACATGAAAAGTATAGGAGCACCCTATGAGGTAACACTAGGATGAATGAAACCCTTACCGAAAAGATATTACAATTGCTTATTAAGTTCCTTTTATTAAGCCAGTGCCATCCTATAAGGAGGAATGGAAATAAGACAGATATCTGGTAGAATATCAATTCCGAAATCTATTTCCCTGTCAAGAGAAACTCTAGAAAGTTCATTGTGAAACACTTTAGGAATTTCATTAACCACAGAGATAGATTTCAAAAGAGACATTCAAAATTAGAATCCTTAACCTAAACTAAATGATACAGACACCCTTTGGATATCAATGTGTAAGCTCTAAGATAAGAAACAAACTTCCCTTTGGGTAATAGGAAACTCCCCTCACATTCAATCACCGATTCATTAGGGAAGTGGAAATGGACATTTTGGGTCCTACAATGCAGAGAAGCATAGCACGAATGAAGACAATCCCTCCCCAAGATTACCTTAAAATCCACCATATCAAGTTCTATCAAATCTACCAATGTCTCCCTATGAAATATAGATACCACACATACCCTATAGATGTTTCTAGCGATAGTAGAATCACCGATCATGGTAGAGATAGAAAAGGGGTACGAAATATTTTTAGGACCAAAACCAAAGTGTATAGCCACATAAGGGGTCATATAAGATAGGGTAGAACCCAGATCAAGTAAATAATAAACATTACGAAAGATGAACTGTAACATACCTGTGACACCATCAAGGGATGCCTTATATTCTTGACGAGTGGCAAGTGCATTGAGACAATTATGGCCGGTGTCGGTACCTAAAGTAGCGCCCTTTGGTGCAGGAGATAAAGAAACAATGATCGAAACATTATTAGCTTCAGTGGCAATGCTGGTTGAAGGTTAATATCGTTGCATATGACCCAACTAACCATAATTATAGAATCGATTTATCCCCTCCTCACAGTATCCATAGTGAAGCTACCTATAAAAATTGTAAGGAGGCCAAGGTAGGGTTGACTGAGCTCCACTAACATGGGTCTAAGGCTCCGTTCCTTAGGACCACTGCTACCCTAAAAATGTCGATCACCCAAAAGCTTGGGATAAGGAGCATTAGCTGTCAAATAAGAATTTCCCCAATTCACCTTCTTTTTCCACTGCCTACTATCGCTCCCACTGTTTTGTTTATTTGCACCCTACTCAAAATATCTAAACTACTTGTTTTTGCACACTCCAATCTATACTTGCTTTCTTCTCTCATCCACTACCTGCTGCATATAGACCACCAACCTAGATATGTCCATATCATTTTTCAGCATAACAGCTTGCATTCTAACACCAAATCACGATACAACACCAAAGCAAACTTTCTTATTTGGGACCTATATTCAAGACACTAGTTCAGGAGCATATTGGAACAACTGATGGAACTTTAGTGCATATAACTTAAAACTCATCTTACCCTACTTAAAATTCACAAACTCTTCAGCCTTAGATTTTCTCAACTCCTGAGGAAATAAATGCTCAAGGAAAGCACCCGAAAAGTCATCCCATACTACATGCTCAACATTATCACCCCTCATTACTTCTCACATCGTATAGAATTGATAAGTCACATCTTTCAACTGAGAGGAAGCAAACTCCATGCCTTCTAAATCAACAACATGCATCACCTTAAAAATCTTCTCCATCTCATTAATAAACCCTTAAGGATCCTCCTCAACCTTAGAACCTTCAAAAGTTGGGGAATTTAACTTCATAAACTGTCCAATCCGAGTAACCTCAGATGAATGAGAAATAGAACCAATACAATCAGACTAATGAGATAGCAACACCACCAACTGAGTAAGCATATGAATAGATTGATGAAAATCTGCATTAGAGATATCTTCTTGAGGTGTCTGGGCATAAGCATCACTAGCCTAGGAAGCCTGAGGAGGACTAGTAGGGATCAGTGGAACCCCATATGGAGCAGTACAATAAGGAGCAGTGACCCTAGACTGGGTCTGTACTATATAAAAGGGTAAGTTCCGTCCACATTCTTCACTAGTGGTATAGAGTTTGCAACAGAATTACTAAGACCATCAGATCCATGGGGAGGCATAATCTAAAATACGAGGAAGCCAGGAGTTAGAAAACTTTCATGATGCTAGACTCTTAATCAAAAATACAACATAATAAAGGAATAAATGTCTTGTAGCTTCCCTTTATAAGTGTGGCATGCTATACACCCATAAAAGGGACTCTACTGACATGACTTTGTAGACATCCAATGATCCTGAACTGGCTCTGATACCAAGCTTGTCACGACTCAAACCTGGGCCTAGCCGTGATGGGTAATCTCAAGCCCACAATGGACCAAAGACCCCCCTTATCCTTACCTCATAAGTGCAGTACTAATAAAAAGAAAAAGTCAACCAAACAAATTATAGATAAATGATAGGAAGTCAACTATACTCATATTGCCTAGTTTTTATTCGGGGTCAAAATGGACCTCCAAAATGGATTTTTGCAAAAGAAGAGCAAAATCATAACTTTATTGCAAAAATATGTTCCTCATATTTGTAGGAGTCTACAGCTAAAAACCCAAGAAAAATTAGTTAAAATAAGGTCCAAATCGAAGAAAAATAATTTTTAAATTTTACCAAGAGAAATCTTTTAAATCCATTTAAAAATCGAGAATCGAAGTTTTTTTGAAGATAAAATTGAGGGAAACTAGTAAATATAGGATTAGGAACTCATTCAAGTGTAAAAGGAGTAAAGTTGGGGTTTAAATTGATAGATTACACTTCTTAGTCCTTATGGGCCAAAATCCCCAAATTTCATACTTAATTTATGTTTAAAATAAGAATTTAATGTTAAAGATAGAATAAATTAGTAAAAATGGGCGTAGTGGAGATTAACCAAGCTTAAAAATAGATAAAGTTGCTCAAAATCATGAAACCCTAAGTTCCAAGTCTCAAATATTGTGAAAAATGATGAAAACCCAATACAAATATATATACCCAGGTTCCACGATCACAGACATTGGGTTGTGATCGCAGTACCATGACATATGAAGGTGTCACGATCGTGGACAAGGGTCGCAATCGTATTATCACCTCTAATAGTCCAATTATGATCTCGGCACCTAGCTCGCAATCATGGGTGTACCAAAAATTGGGTGCACCAGCTAGGGACTTCATATAATTCCAAGTCTCTGCGGGCAACTCGGGATTCAACTGAAATCCCACAAATGCAAACAAACTATGCTACCATATCAAATTCTATGCTCTAGAAAAGATGTTACTTTCACAAAGTTAACCCCCGAAAACCAAAATCATAACTTTCCAAATCGAGGGTCAAAATGAGATTTAAAAGCCAAAAAACCACACCAAATATGTTAACACTCAAAAATTCACATTTCGGATCTGCTGGCACAGTCCGTTCTACCACCCATTTTATGGATCAAAAGATAACTATTGAAGTCCATAATAAGGCTCTTAAAACTACCAAAAACTAAAACATTGCATAAAAGGCAACAAAATGCATCGGGACCCATAACAACCACCCCTACACCCCTAAATACGACAATGAAATAATGGGAGGGATAAAATAGTCAAATCACACAAAAACACATATTTTACATATTTCATCAAAATTAAGGTCGTTAGATCATCAACCACTAAAAATCTAGTTCGTCCTCGAACCAAGGGCAAGAGAAATATTTGAATTAACAAAGAGTTGGGAATAGAACTAGGCATATCAGACTCGATCTCCCAAGTATCCTCATTAACTGGTCATTTCGCCACTGAACCATAACTACAAGGATCACTCTAAAGTGCAACTGCCTACAAAACCCTAACAAAAATGGAGACTGGCTCCTTAATGGAAAACAATCTATCATCTATTAGAACCGACTCCCAACGAATGATATAAAATTATCCGAAATATGACAGTGAAGTATAGAAACAAGAAAAATAGGATGAATAACTGATAAATCTGGGGGCAAAGCTAATTCATAACCTATCTCACCAACAGTCCGAAGAATCTTAAATGGACAAATATATATAGGGCTAAGCTTACCCCTTTTCCTAAACCTCATTGCATCCTTCATGGATGGAACTTGTAGGAATACACAATCATCAACACTAAATCTCTAGGCACAAAGTCTATGATCCGCATAATACTTCTGCCTACTCTCGGCTACCCGAAGCCTATCTTGGATGATCTAGACTCTAACCAAGGACTCATAAAGCAAGTTAATACTTTGACATCTACCCTCTGAAACATCAAAACAACCCACTGGATAGCGACAATGCCTACCATACAAACCCTAAAAAGAGCCATAACGACACTAGAATGGTAGCTATTATTATAACCAAACTCTACTAAAGCCAAATACTATTCCCATTAGCTACCAAAATCCATCACACAAGCGTGGAGTATATCCTCTCCCAAACTTGGGTAATTTGCTCTGTCTGACCATCAGTGTGGGGGTGAAATACTGGACTAAGATCAACCCAAGTGCCCAACTCATCCTAAAAAGTCTTTAAAAAGTATGAAGTAAACATAGAGCCTCGATCTGAAATGATAGGCACCAACACACCATGTAGTTGAACAATCTCATAAATATAGATACGGGCCAGCTTCTCAACACTGAAAGAGACCTTCAACGAAATGAAATGTAAAGACTTGGTCAATCGATCCACCATGACCCAAACACTATTGGATCAATGGGAAGTCAAGGCAATTAGCTTACGAAGTACATCATGATCCATTCCCACTTCCACTCAGGAATGGGTAATCTCTTAAGCAATCCACCAGGTCTCAAACACTCGACCTTCACCTATTGGAAACAAAGGCAATGATCTACAAAATATGATATATCCTTCCTCATACTACCCTACTAGTAATGTTGTCTCAAACCACAATAGATCTTAGTCACTCCAAGGTGGATAGAATACCCGGAATAATGGGCCTTCTCTAAAATAAATCTTATCCAGTCACCCACTCTCGGCACACAAACTCGGCCTCCAATCCTCAAAATACCATCAAAATCAAGTATGGCTTCCTTAGCCTCACCACTCAACACTTTATCCTGAATCAATTGCTCATATCATCAAGCTGATGAATCTGAATCTACTCTATAAAATAAGACCTAGCCACCATAAATGCCAAAATACACCTGGTATTAAATTATCAAGCCTAACTATTTGGTTAGCTAAAAAATGAACCTATAAGGCCAAAGGCCACTCCTGGGTCAAAAGATAAACCTAGATACGCAAGCTAATCGACTTCCAACTTAAAGCATTAGCAACTACATTAAGCTTGCTTGGATGATAGAGAATAGATAAGTCATAACACTTATGTAACTCAAGAAAATGATGCTGCCTCATATTAAGATCGCTGGTGAGAAGAACTAAAGACTACGATGATCTGAGAAAATCTCATAACGAACTCCATACATTAGTGCCTCCATAACTTCAAAGTAAAAGCAACCGTATACATCTCCAAATCATAGGCATGGAAATTATTCTCATGGGGCTTTAACTTTTGAGAAGCATAGGCAATTGCCTTACTATCCTACATTAATATAACACCTAAAACAACACCTAAAGCATCACAAAAGACAATGAATCCCACGCTCTCCTTGGGCAAGATCAAGATAGGAGATAAAGTGAACAAATCCTTAAGCTTTGGAAAGCTCTGCTCACAAGCATCAGACCACTAGAAAGAAATCTTATTCTGAGTCAAGTTGGTCAATGGAGTTGCAATGGATGAAAAACCTTCACTAAGATGCCGATAATATCTGGCAAAGCAAACAAAACTCCAAATCTCAATAGGCGAAGTAGGTCTAGCCCTATCACGAACCACTGAAACCTTGGCTAGATCGACCATAATACCATCCTTAGTTCCCACATGACCCAAGAAAGAAATAGACTCTAAACAAAAATCATACTTGGACAACTTGGCATACAACTTCTTATATATTAATCTCTAAAGCACAATCTACAAATGCTCCTCATGATCAGCCTCTCTCTTGGAATAAACCAATATACTATCTGTAAATAAAATAACAAAGAAGTCAAGATACAATCGAAACACCTAGTTCATCAACTCCATGAATACAACAAGGGCATTGTTAACCCAAAAGACATAACTAAAAATTATAATGACCATATCAAATCTGAAAAACTATCTTTAGAATATCTAAAGCTCTAATACTCAAGTGATGATAATCGTATCTCAAACAAATCTTCAAAAACATCGTAACATCCTAAAAATAATCAAATAAATCATCATTATGAGGAAGAGGATACTTATTCTTAACCATCACCTTGTTCAATTACTGATAATCAATACACATCAGCATAGACCCATCCTTCTTCTTCATAAACAAGATAGGCGCACCCCAAAGTGACATACTAGGTCAGATAAATCCCTTATCCAATAACTCCTGCAACTGATCTTTCAATTTCGTCAACTTGGTTAGGGCAATCCTATAAGGATAAATAGAAATAGGCTTGGTGCCCGGCTCAATATCAAGAGTTAAATTAATATCATGATCCAGAGGCATACCAGGCAAATCCGTAGAGAACACATCTATCAATGCATTGACAATACAAATAAAATCTAAAAGAAGGAGGTGAAATAACACTAGTACCATGAATATGAGCCAAATAATCTAAACATCACCTCTTAACCAACTATGATCCTAAACATAAGATATGATCCTCTCAGGACCTGAATGAAGTGCACCCTTTCAAGCTATTTTTTATACACCCAGTGAAGTTAAAGTCATGGTCTTAGCATAATAATCTAGGATAGCATGATAAGGATCCAACCAATCCATACCCAAAATAAAACTGAAATCAACCATATATAACACAAGAAAATCTAATCAAGCTTTACTCCTAGAGAAAATTACAAGACAATATTGGTACACTTGATCCACCACTAATGAATCTCCTACAAGTGTAGATACACAAATAGGCATGGCAAGAGTGTCACTAACAGAATCAAAACTAAAAGCAAAATATAAAAATACATATGAGAAAGTCGATCTAGGATAAATAACATAGATGTAGATCTAAAACAATAGGGATGATATCAATGATCACAGCATTAGAAGCCTCTGCTTCAAGCCTGGAAATTATAGCATAACACTACCCACAACCACTAACTAGTTGAGTAGCCTTGTAACCACCACCATGGGCCCTACCATATTTGCCTCTCACACCTTTGGTAGTACCCTAACCTCTCATAACTAAAATAGGAGTAGCTCTAATAATACTAAGGGGATATTTCTTTGCCACATGGCCAATCTCAACACACACAAAGCAACCTCTACAGCCTACCTCAATAAGAGAAGGCACCACTAGGCCTGAATAGATATCTTGATTTGCTAGACTAGAAGACCAACTACCAAAACTCTGTAAGGATTTCTTCACTATTCTACTATTATACCTAAAAGAACTGTTAAAATGTGCACCTAGAGGAGTCTGACCTTTGAACTCACCGAAATAGTTCACATTCTTGGTGTTTCCCTGAGATGCTTAAAGAATTCCCTTTGTCATATTTGCATAAACCACAATGATCTAAAAGAATTATCCAAATAAACCATCTGAGACATAGCCAATTGAATAAAAATATCCAAACCCTTTACAAACTTTCAAATCTTCTCTGTCCTGGTGGAAATACGTGCATAAAAATATCTGAATAAGGCATAAAAACATGCCTCTCACTCTACAATAGTCACAGAGCCCTACTCCAAGAGATAAAAATCATCCCTTATTTGATCACTAAAAATAAGTCAAAATCTTTCCAAAAAAGGCATCAGCAAACTGATCCCAAGTTATCTTGCTAGAATTAAGAGGCCTAAAACTAATAAATGACCTCTACTAATCTCTCACAGTATTTCAACTAATAGGTAGCATAAGCAACTCCATGCGACTCCAAAAAACCCAAGTTATGCAACTTCATACGAAAGTCAATCAAGAACTCAAAGGCATCCTCACCTATAGCACCACTAAATCTAAGGGGACCCAAATGAGCAAATATCTCAAACCTACTCTTATCCTCAGAAGACATAACTTTACTCATAGTAAGAGGTGGCATAGTGAATTTAGTAGGCTGAGATCCCATCTAAGGAGGTTTTTCCACTAAGTGCACGTAGTCTCAACAAGTAATACAATGCCCTTATGAAAAGCCAAATATTCATACCTCAGAGACTTGTGTTAATAATTATCCAAGCTTAGTTCACTAATAATATTAATAAAGTGCTATGTAACCATAAGAGTTTTAAAGTTATGATGTAATGTAACTAAAATAATAAAGTTAATTAAAGTTCTTAGACAATCAATGGAGAAAAGCCCAGTGTCAAGTCACTGTGAATACTCATACTATATTAATGCACTTCACTAGTTAGGTTATTTATATTGGTTGTTAGTTATCGGGGTATATACTATGGCTATGGACTTTTGAATGTCTAATAAATTATCTAACTAATCCCCACAACTACGTTGTTGAGTGAGGATTTGAGAAATAAGTTAAATACATTCATATTTCATCCCATAATTTAACCAAATAGGGAAATTAAGTATATTTCTTTACTAAGTTCATTAAACAATATTATTCTATAAAGATTATGATCCTATTCTCTTCATCTCGTGTTCTACTCTGCTACTCATCCTTCTAGATTCACAATAGAATTATAGCCTATTTTCTAAGGAAAGTGAATCCTTAAAATAGTGATAAAAAGGATAAATAAACAATCAAATATGATAAAACAACCAAAACAAATGAATTCATAACCATAGTACTCATGTTCTTGGCCTTACCCCAAAAAAGGGTGTTTAGCCGCTCATAGATGTAACAAGAATCATAATAGTATAATCCATGTTAAAATCCATAAAAATATAATGTAAAGAGATTAAAACCCTAATTAAAGTGTTATACAACCTCCTTTCAAGTCCCAAGTTCGTCCAAGGTGTTTCCACAAGTGCTTAAGTGTTCTAATTATAGGATGACATAAGCTACTGATTTCAACTTAAGGGCATGCCACACTAATATTGCAGAATGTAGGTAGCTTAGAATGCTAAAAAAATGGTGGATAACTTTAAATTGATATCAATAAAGTTTCAAAGGGCGTACCACATCCATTTAAGGAATCCTAGGCAGTATGTCATGTCAAGGACATCCAAACGTCCAACTTTGATCAAGCCTTGTCCATTGATTTTTTCCTTGGAGTCCATGCATTGTGGTGTTGTTTCCACTTTATTTCAAACCTTTTTAACATCCCTTATAATTATGATAAACTTACCAATATTTTTACAATATTAAACATCACATATTAGCACAAAACATATGCAACTCAAGACAATGAACTAGTAAAGGCCATAGCTCAAGCTAAGAATGGTAACTTTTGTCCCTTGATTCTAAACTTGGTGTTTTGACTCTAAATGAACTATGAAAATACTTTGAACATTAAATTTACTTAATATTACACTTAGATGCTTATTTCAACAAAAAATTACTCATTAAGGACAAGATAAGTTCTCCAAACTAAGTTAAATAAGCAAGTATAACAACACAGAGGTGCACTAATCTACCTCAGATCATCACCCCACACTTAAAATTCTCCTCGAATAACTCTTTAATCTAAGCATCATAATCACGTAAGACTCCACACTTCTACAACAAGTAAGAAATTCATGCTAGTACTACAATGACTACATAGAATACTAGTTTTTACACTAAGCATGTTATACTCACAATTTAAAGTTCATGAACACTACTTCAAAACATCCTAACCTCAAGAATTAACTCACCAAGTTGGAAAACTTATGAATATCACTCAATCATGAAGATCATAAAACTCACCCAACAATAATCAAATATGTGCCCTCATAACAAGTGAGTCACCCATAACTACTCACAAAGATGAAATATCAATAGATGGGTATAAGAATAAAATTACGCTCACCTTCACAAAGAATTCACAAGCTATATACAATGAACCATAGGCTTGCCCTTAGTTTAGTACTCCACTAAAATCAAAATGTTAAGACTTAGAATCAAATAGGTCTTTAAGGTTTGTAATGTAGGCTAATGGATGGGTAGGAACTATTTGGCTAAAAGTAGTGACTAATTTCCCTGAGCGCTCTAATACATCACATGAATATTATGACCAATCTATTAACACCCAATTTTCCACCACATACATCTATAACCTTCTCTTATTTTGCCCCATATTATTGATGTGTGATCATATGCTAACATATTTGAGGTTTTTGACTCAGAATAATTACAAAGTATTAAGTAAATTTTGTCGTTTTTTATTATCATATCTTTGATTTTGTAGTGGAAGTCAAGAGGAAAGAGAAATAAAAATGATGAAAGTAAAAGAGTTGAAATCTGAAGTAAGTAGAAGAGAAGTATGGCTGATGATATTTCTGATAAGTCATCAGCACTCTGATAGGCTATCAGCTTCATCGTCATCCTTAAACAAAGAATGGGATTTAGTTAGAAGAAGTGATGATGACATGTGATAAGCCGTCAGAGTCGCCGTCATACTTAGACAGAACATAAAAGCTAAGGTAGATAAGTGATGACATTGTCTGATATGTCATCACAGTTTTGATAAGCCATCAGGATTCACAGTCAGCCTTAAGCAAAAATTGTCAAAACTAAAGAGGAGCTGACGACATCCGTGATAAGTCGTCAGCCTTCTGATAAGGCATCACGCATGTCGTCACCTAATCTGAAAAGAACACTGAACTCTGTGATTTTGTTTCCATAATAAGGCTGAAGTATTTAAAGCATAGTTTAGGGTTTTCTAAGAAAGATTCTGAACCTATTTTGGATCGCACGTATTTTGTTATTTTCTCTTTAGTTTTTTGGCTTGAAAAAAATAATTAACTTTGAAGAGATTATCATCAATATTTTGGGATTTATACTTTGATCTAATCTGAGAAAAACTCATTGCTATTCATGTTGCTATAAGTTCATCTTTTAAATTATGAATTCAACTTGTTGTATCGATTAATACATTATGAGTGGCTAAATCCCTTTAACCCGAATTATGGGATCTATGGGTTAGGTCTTGGTAAGTTGCTAAGTGTTCAAGATTCTAAAGGTAATAGGACTCCTTAATAATTTTGAGGTTTTAATTATTGTCTACTGGTTTCAAATGATAGATAGCACCTTCTTTGATTTGCTTGAGATAAGAAATCAATTATAGTAGAAAGTGAATTATTGACAGGGACTTGGAAGCTACCAATCTTCTGTTTAATAGTTAACATTGTAACAAGGTTAATTAACCTGAGGTAAAGTCTGGTCAGTGAATATAAATTCCCTAAGTCTGAGAGGATTAGGTAATTAAATGTTTAAGTAGGTCAAGAGACATTTAGGCATAACTTTGATAAAGATAATCTGTTATTCCTACCTATCGTGAGTATGATGAATCACTATTAGCATCTGTCAAGTACCAAAACCCATAGTGAACATAATTATGGTTTTCCATGAACTCTTGATTACAAACACTGAAACTAAAGTGATCAACAATTATTTGCTAAATTATCATAACCCCCAATTTATCGAAAACTATTAACTATCAGTTGATTAACTCGCATACAACTCAGATATTCCATGTGGGGTTCGACCCCAACCTAGTTTTGTTATATATTGACAACGATTACTTATATTCTCACATGAGAGGTATAGTTTAAATGTTATAAAAAATGGCACTGTTGCCGGGGAATACGGGTGTAAATTAAAGTTTGTGTGCACTAATTGACTGTTAGTCAAGTTTCCTAGTTTTACGTTTATTTGTTGTTTTTATTTTCTATAGGACATTTGTGGTGTATGCCAAGAACCAAAATTTTTTAAGGACCATTATTACCATTTAATTCAAAATCGTAACTAATTGGTAGAATGACGGACCAACAGGAAGATGATAGGTTAGCAGCCTTAGCTAGAGCTCAGGTTAATAAACAGAATATCGGTCAACAAGTACAACATCCAAATCCTGGGGATAAAGATTTGGGAGATAAGGAGTTGCTAAACCCTGGTAACCTAAGGCATGCAGAATAAATAGCTACACCAGTATAGCATAATGCCAAAGGAACCGTCTGTTTAGAGTACGCCAGGATCGCCAACCTGTTTAGTATGATTTCAATAATGATGATGATATAATGGATGGAGCAGGTGCTACGGGTGCAATTATTTCTCCACCATTGGCACTAGGGGCAAATTTCAGCATTACGAGTACTATGATTCAACTCCTTAATCTAAAGGGGTTATTTGGTGGCCTGCCTGGCGATGATCCAAATATGTACTTGGTGAACTTTGTCACCATTTACAAATCTTTTGATAACCCAGGAGTGGGTAAGAATGCAATCTGCTTGAGATTGTTCTCATTGTCTCAGTCTGAGGAGGCAACAATGTGGTTAAATAAGCTAATGCCTGATTTGATAACCAACTAGAGATAGTTGAATAATGCGTTCCTAGAATGGTTCTTTCTATCCTCCAGAAGGGTACAGTTGAGCGAAAGGATCAGTAACTGCAGACAGCTCTCGACCAAAGCTTTCCATGAAACCTGGGAGAGATTCAAAAAGAAGCTAACACAGTATCTGAACCATAATATGATGGACATACACTTGATGGAGACTTTGTACAGGGCTCTTAACTCTGTGGCAAAAAAAAATTATAGATAATGATGGTGGTGGTTCGTTTATTGATCTTACATTCCCAGAGGCTTCAGAAATGCTAAAGAGAATGACTAAGCAGAGTCGGGCATAACATACCAGAGACTTTATGGTAACAAGCCCCATTGTTTCTATAGGTATGACTGCAGAACAACGTAGGAGGGATGGGGAGTGTGATAAAGGCATGGCGCACCTGAAAACACAAATAGACTTTTTAACCAAGCACTTGTTATTAGGCAAGATTGAGAAGATAAAAGTTGTGGGATCTCAAGATAGAGTTGATACTGATCTAGAAGAAGAGGTGAATTATATTAATAATCAGGGGGGTTTCCAAGGAAATGTCCAAGGAAATCAAGGTCGGAATTATTATGATAATCCTGGATATAAAAATCAAGAGCAAGGAAATTAGAGGAGCAATAATGATAGGAGCCAGCTATATGTCCCTCCTAGAAATCGTGAGGCTACTATAGCAAGTTCTGAAAAGATGTCCATGGAGGACATGATGTCTAAATTGTCAAAGGGAGTAGAGGATACCAACTCAGGTGTGACTACCATGAAGACCGATCTATCTTCTATTATTCAGTTGGTAAACTCGCACTCTACTATAATCAAATAGTTGGAACAATAAATGAGTTAACTCTTCGTAATGTTGAACCAGAAGAAGAGTGGAACATTACTAAGTGACACTGTCTAAAATTCATAGAATGATGGCTTATGTATGGCTATTACCACTAAAAGTGGTAAGATATTACATGGACCTTCTGTGGGCAAAAGTTTGATTGAAGATGTGATTGAAGCAGAGAATGAACCCAAAAAAGAATGTCCGATGGAGTCTGAGCAGATGGATGGTTCTGATGATGCTTCAAAAAAAGGAAAGAGAAGTAAAAGAAAGTAATAGTGAAAAATCTCCCAAGACCACCACCTTCCTTTCCTCAAAGATTGAAAAAGACAGTTGAGGACACAAAATTTAGTAAATTCATGGCGATGTTAAAGTAATTAACAATAAATATGCCTTTGGTTGAGGCACTTGAGAAAATGCCAGGGTATGCTAAATTCATGAAGGACCTTGTGATTAAGAAAATAGCAATGAGCTACGAACCGAAGGATAATCTCCATCATTGTAGCATTATTACTATGAGGACCATAGTGCATAAGAAGGCCGACCCTGAAGCATTCACTATCCCATATACAACCGGGTCTCTGGAATTTGCTAAGGCTTTATGTGATCTAGGCGTGAGCATTAATCTGATGCCACTAGCCATGTATAAAAATCTAGGTTTAGGAAATCCCACATCCACAAATATGCAACTCGTGATGCAGACAAGTTGGTAAAACAACCTATTGGTATTTTGTATAATGTGTTGCTGAAGGTAGCTAGCTTCATATTTTTTGTGGATTTTGTCATTCTCAATTGTAAGGTGGACTTTGAGGTGCCCATAATCTTGGGTCAACCTTTCCTCATAATCAAAAATGTGTTGATCGATTTATGAGCTAATGAGCTCTTATTAAGGATGAATGATAAGGTGGTGTGCTTTGATATGTTCAAATCAATCAATCAACATAAATAAATAAGCATGTTCTCAAGTTTTAATATGTATTATAAGGATGACCAGGAGGTGTCAATAGAGGAGAAACTTGTTGTTGAGCCTTTAGCCGCAGTTCTGATGAATTTTGATCCTAGATATATTGAGGAGTACGAAGAGACTATTTGTGCTATGTCAAGAATTGGTTCAGACTCTTATGATCCTAAGAATCTAGATCTTGATCTTGCAAATCGACCAAAACCACCAGCTAAGCCATCCATTGAAGAGCCACCAGTGTTGGAATTGAAAGAACTGCCTGGGCATTTAAGGTACGTGTTTTTGGGCAATGGAAACACACTACCCATTATTATTGCAGCGGATTCGGGAGAGCAGCTGGTAGAAACACTTATTTTAATACTTTAGAAGTACAAGAGAGCAATAGGATGGACTATCGCAGATATTATTGGCATTCCCCAAGGCATCTGCATGCATAAAATACAACTTGAGGAAGATTGTAATCCAACCATCGAACATCAGTGCCATCTTAACCCACCAATAAAAGAGGTAGTTAAGAAGGAAATTATTAAGTTGTTGGATGTAGGAATGGTTTACCCTATTTCTGACAGTAAATGGGTGAGCCCAATTAAATCCATGCCCAAAAAAAATGGCATGACTATTGTTGCAAATAAAAGGAATGAGTTGATTCCTCTTAGTCCTATGACTGGGTGGAGAGTTTGAATGGACTACCACAAACTAAACTCATGCACTTCGAAAGACCACTTCCCAATGCCCTTTATAGACCAAATGCTTGATCGATTGGTCGGAAGAGGATGTATTGCTTCTTGGATAGTTATTCTGGATATAACCAGATATATATTGCTCCTGAAGATCAGGAGAAAATGACATTCACATGTCCATATTGAACCTTTACATTTAAAAGGATGCCATTTGGTCTATGCAATGCACCTGCTACTTTCATGATATTTATTTTCTCAGATATGGTGGAGGATACCTTAGAGGTGTTCATGGATAATTTCTCTATGGTGGGACATTCTTTTGAGATGTGTTTGGAAAACCTAAGAATGGCCTTGAAATGATGTGTTGAATTTAATTTGGTACTTAATTAGGAGAAATGTCACTTTATGGTAAAGGAAGGCATCGTTCTTGGGCATAAAATTTCAGAAAAAGGGATAGAGATTTATCGAGCCAAGGTTGAAGTTATTGAGAAACTACCTCATCCCATTTCAGTGAAGAAAGTGTGTAGCTTTCTCAGACATCTTGGCTTTTACCAGAGTTTTATAAAATACATCTCAAAGGTTGCAAATCCACTATGCAAACTTTTGGAGAAAGAAGTGAAGTTCTCCTTCGATGATGATTGCTTGAAGTCATTTGAATACCTTAAAAAGAAGTTGATCGAAGCCCCTATCAATGTTGCATCGTACTGGTCAAAACTATTTAAGATCATGTGTGATGCAAGCAGTGTTGCCCTTGGAGCTGTATTGGGTCAAAAAAAGGACAAAATATTTTATCCAATATATTATTCCAGCAAAGAACTGAATGGAGCACCAAATAACTACATCATCACTAAACAGGAACTCCTGGCTATAGTGTATGCTTTTGAGAAATTCAGGGCTTACATGTTTGGCACCAAGGTGGTGGTCCACACTTACCATGTAGCCTTGAGGTATTTAATGGCTAAAAAGGATTCAAAATAAAGGTTGATTAGATAGGTGTTGCTGCTACAAGAATTTTACTTTGAAGTAAAAGATAGGAAGGGTTGTGAAAACCAAGTTGTGGATCACCTATCTAGAATGGAAAGTGAGCAGGTAGTTAGTGATGAAATAGAGATAAATAATGCATTTTCAGATGAGGAGATCTTAGCCACTGCTATGGAGAAAATGCCTTGGTACACTAATTTTGCAAATTATGTTGTGAGTGAGGTCATTCCAGAAAATCTTTCTTTCTATCAAAGAAAGAAATTCCTGCATTATGTGACATATTACTTTTGGGATAAGTCATATTTTTTTTGGTAATGTGCTGATAATATTATAAGGAGATGTCTGCCAAAAGTGGATGTATTATGTATATTGGAAGCATGTCATGCTTCCCCAGTTAGAGGTCACCAAGCAGGTGACCGAACGGCTAAAAAGGTGTTACAGAGTGGCTACTATTAGCCAACATTGTTCAAGGATGCTCATAATTTTATGCTGAAATGCGACCAATGTCAGAGGTAGGGGTCGATCTCCAAAAGATATGAGATACCTTTGACTAAGATGCTTGAAGTGAAATTGTTTGACGTCTAGGGCGTCGATTTTATGGGTCCTCTTGGAAACTCATATGGGATAAAGTATATTTTAGTTACTATTGACTATGTCTCGAAATGGGTCAAAGCTGTTGCCTTGTATGATAAAGAAGGAAAGAGGTCACCGTTCTAGTTGATCTATGGAAAAGCATGCCACTTAACAATAGAGCTGGAGCACAAGGCTTTATGGTCACTCAAAAGGTTAAATTTGAGTTGGAAGGAGGTAGCAGAGCTATGACTGGGACAACTGAATGAGATTGATGAATTCCATCTCGGGTATACGAATCAACAAATCTATATAACAAAAATATGAAGAAGTATCATGATTAGAGGATTGAGAAACGAGATTTCCAAAAAGGTGACTTTGTGCTTCTATTCAATTCCAGACTCAAACTGTTTCCAGGTAAGCTTAAATCCAAGTGGTTAGGCCTATTTAGAGTTAGTCAAGTCTACTCATCTGGAGTAGTAGAACTTGAAAATAAAATGGCAGTACCTTTAAGGTAAATGGGAAACAAGTCAAACTTTATATTGTTCCAAAAGACTTAATGAAAAGTACTGCTACTATCTATATCAATGAATTATGAAGTAATCGAGACACCTGAGTCATGCCGCGACGTTAAATCAGGCGCTATATGGGAGGCAACCCATGATTTTCATGATTGATCTACTCCAGGTATACCCGAACCCTTAGTTTAGTTTTTATTTGATTTTAAGTTGAAGGTGTAGGGTGAGTTGTTGTTGTAACATTTTGTAGTTAACTAGGAGAAATACAAGTACTTGAGGTAGTTAACACGGTTTTGTTATTTTGTGAACACCTCTTAAGTGGTGTAATTGTTTAACTATGTGATTTGTATCTAATTATGACCACTATTCATCTTTGTATGGTATTAGTTCTAGTAACTT